>NC_034200.2:39228909-39258909 GCF_002021735.2 Oncorhynchus kisutch | reverse complement strand
TCTGCAAAATTGTAATTATTTGCCTACCTCCTCATGCCTTCTGCACACATTGTATATAGACTCCCCCTTTGTTTTCTACTGTGTTATTGACTTGTTAATTGTTTACTCCATGTGTAACTCTTTGTTGTCTGCTCACACTGCTATGCTTTATCTTGGCCAGGTCGCAGTTGCAAATGAGAACTTGTTCTCAACTAGCCTACCTGGTTAAATAAAGGTTAAATAATTTTTTTTTTTTTTAAATCTCTCTCTCTCTCTCTCTCTTCCTCTCTCTCTCTTCCTCTCTCTCTCTTCCTCTCTCTCTCTTCATCTCTCTCTCTTCCTCTCTCTCTCTCTCTCTCTCTCTCTCTCTCTTCCTCTCTCTCTCTCTCTCTCTCTCTCTTCTCTCTCTCTCTCTCTCTCTCTCTCTCTCTCTCTCTCTCTCTCTCTCTCTCTCTCTCTCTCTCTCTCTCTCTCTCTCTCTCTCTCTCTCTCTCTGCCTCTCTCTCTCTCTCTAGAGCTAAATAATGACAGGTAATATTGTTCTCTCAGGATTCAGAAGTTAAATGAAATACATTTTGTCTGTGTCTTACATGGTATTCAGAGTGTATAATGGGTTTGTTTTCAAATTCTTTCAGGGAAATACGCGTCGCTAATACATTTGGCAGGAGGTTAGGGGGTGTTTCTCGCTCTCTCTTCTATCTTCCTCTCTCTCTCTCTCTCTCTCTCTCTCTCTCTTAAATTAAATTCAAATGGACATCATTTGTATGGAAAACATATGTTTATGTTACCAAAGAAAGTGAAATAAGAAGGAAACAGAAAACAAAATGAACTAAAGATAAATACATGTCTAGCGTTATATTAGCAGCTATGTGTTTTAGGAATGTGCAAATAGTTGTCGTAGGAATATAAGGGGAAGATAAATCAACAGAAGTATTGGTGATGTTTACAATGTTGTTTGTGCTCCACTGGTTTGCCCTTTTTTCTCATGGCAATGAGCCACACATCTTGTTGCTGTGACTACACACTGTAGTATTTCACCTGACAGATATGGGACTTTATCAATGTTGGATTTGTTATCAAATCATTTGTGAGTCTGTTTGATCTGGAGGAAATATGTGTTCTAATCTGCTCTTACATTTGGCAGGAGGATATGAAGTGTAGCTCAGTTTAAAAAAAAAAATCCCCTGTGTACTCTCTGTTTACGGCCAGATAACATTCCAACCCCAGTTTTTGTTCGATTTCATAATAGTTATCTTTTTGCTTTCTCATAATTTGGTTTGGTCTAATTATGTTGCTGGCCTGAGGCTCTGTGGGGGTCTGTTTTTGTGTTTTGCGAACAGAGCCTCAGAACCAGCTGGCTGAGGTGATTCTTCTCCGGGTCCATGTCTCTGTAGGTGATGGCTTTGTGGTGGAATGTTTGGGTATTGCTTCCTTTTAGATGGCTGTAGAATTGATCAGCTCTTTTCTAGATTTGATTACTAGTAGGTATCATCCTAATTCTGCTCTGCTTGCATTGTTTGGGGATTTACCTTGTATGTTAAGTATATATCCTCTGTCTCTCTTTCTCTCTCTTTCTCTCTCTCCTTCTCTCTCTGTTTCTCTCTGTCTCTGTCTCTCTCTGTCAACTAACTTATACCTAAATAACTGTCATCTTCACCATTACATCAGTACTACTACGACGACTACTACTACTGCTGCTACTACTACTACTACTACTACTATTACTACTTCTACTACTACTGCTACTAAACTGTTATCACCACCATCACCGTTACTAATTGGAATGATAATCACAACAATAATAATAATAGTAATAATAATAATAGTAATAATAGGTACGTTTCTGTTTAACATGCAGATGTTATTATTCAGTGTCCCTCTATGGGCGGCAAATACATATTTGGCTGCAAGAGGAGCCATTGCTCCTTCGCCACTGACTATTTTCAGTGCATCTCTGTTTCTACCTCCCCTGTTGTGCAGTGAACACATACAGTTGACATTTACATACACTTAGGTTGGAGTCATAAAAACTTGTTTTTCAACCACTCCACACATTTCTTGTTAACAAACTATAGTTTTGGCAAGTCGGTTAGGACATCTAATATGTGCATGACACAAGTCAATTGTCCAACAATTGTTTACAGACAGATTATTTCACTTATAATTCACTGTATCACAATTCAAGTGGGTCAGAAGTTTACATACACTAAGTTGACTGTTCCTTTAAACAGCTTGGACAATTCCAGAAAATGATGTCATGGCTTTAGAAGCTTCTGATAGGCTAATTGACATCATTTGAATCAATTGGAGGTGTACCTGTGGATGTATTTGAAGGCCTACCTTCAAATACCTTTTTTTATTTTATCTTTATTTATACAGGTTTTTTCTCATTGAGATAACATCTCTTTTCCAAGAGAGACCTGGTCCAATAGCAGCAGGGGGAACAACGTTTCAGACAAAACAACTTACATACACTAACACAACATTAAACATTAAACAAAACAAAACTACACATACAATACAACAGATACATATTATATTAAATTAATAATAATTATTACATTAAAAACACAAATATATTGACTAAAAACAGCTGTCCTAAAAACAATTACACTCTTCTATTTTACATCCATCAAGTGTTTAAACTCCACCAACGAAACTAGATTATCACATTTTAAAATGTTCAGGAGAGAATTCCAGGACCACGGTGCTAAGTAACTAAAACTATTTCTACCATGACTTGTTCTAATTTTAGGTTAGAAGCAGATGAGAATGGGACCTTAATTGATATTACAGTGGGGCAAAAAAGTATTTAGTCAGCCACCAATTGTGCAAGTTCTCCCAATTATTAAAAAGATGAGAGAGGCCTGTAATTTTCATCATAGGTACACTTCAACTATGACAGACAAAATGAGAAAAAAAATCCAGGAAATCAAATTGTAGGATTTTTAATGAATTTATTTGCATATTATGGTGGAAAATAAGTATTTGGTCAATAACAAAAGTTTATCTCAATACTTTGTTATATACCTTTTGTTGGCAATGACAGAGGTCAAATGTTTTCTGTAAGTCTTCACAAGATTTTCACACACTGTTGCTGGTATTTTGGCCCATTCCTCCATGCAGATCTCCTCTAGAGCAGTGATGTTTTGGGGCTGTTGCTGGGCAACACGGACTTTCAACTCCATCCAAAGATTTTCTATGGGGTTGAGATCTGGAGACGGGCTAGGCCACTCCAGGACATTGAAATGCTTCTTACGAAGCCACTCCTTCGTTGCCCGGGCGGTGTGTTTGGGATCATTGTCATGCTGAAAGACCCAGCCACATTTCATCTTCAATGCCCTTGCTGTTTTCACTCAAAATCTCACGATACATGGCCCCATTCATTCTTTCCTTTACACGGATCAGTCGTCCTGGTCCCTTTGCAGAAAAACAGCCCCAAATTCCAATCTATTCCATTCAATGCATCATGTAAAAAACCTTGAATATCAAACCGCTTCCATTTTTTGCTTTTCGTAATAACACGTGGAGATTTCTTCGGAATATTACCACACAGGCAATAACACAGTGATCATGATCATGTCATTGGCAAATATACCAGAAGCATTAAAACGATGAGGAGTATTGGTTCAGATCAAATCAATCAAAGAGGATTTCAGAGGATATTTTATCCTCAACCTAGTTACACTGTTGACAATCTGAGTGAGATTATAGGTATTGCACGGAATTTTAAGTTGATCAGAGCTAGATGTTAGCCAGTACAGATTCAGATCACCCATCAGGACAAACTCAGAATTGCCATTCTGTGATAACAATTTGAAAATACAATCCAGAGAGCCAACAGTAGCAGATGGAGGTCTATAACAACAAGATACAACAATATTTAAAGATGAGCTGAGGTTTAGGTTCAGAGACAGATATTCAAATTGCTTAGGTTTAGTAACAGAAGTCAGAACGACCACCGAGAACTTGTCTTTTACGTATACAGCAACCCCACCACCCTTAGATTTATGATCTGTATGGAAAACATTGTAACCATTTATGCCAATATTTCTGTCTGTAATAGATTTTTTTAAGCCAGGTTTCAGAAAACATAAATACATCCGTGTCGGCAGTTTTTATCCATATATTCACAAAATCGAGCTTCGGCAGAAGACTTCTTACATTCATATGCAAAAACTTCATGCCACTCTGACTACTTAATTCGGCAGGAGTAAGAATGTCAGGCTACTCTGACTACTTAATTCGGCAGGAGTAAGAATGTCAGGCTGCTCTGACTACTTAATTCGGCAGGAGTAAGAATGTCAGGCTGCTCTGACTACTTAATTCGGCAGGAGTAAGAATGTCAGGCTGCTCTGACTACTTAATTCGGCAGGAGTAAGAATGTCAGGCTACTCTGACTACTTAATTCGGCAGGAGTAAGAATGTCAGGCTGCTCTGACTACTTAATTCGGCAGGAGTAAGAATGTCAGGCTACTCTGACTACTTAATTCGGCAGGAGTAAGAATGTCAGGCTACTCTGACTACTTAATTCGGCAGGAGTAAGAATGTCAGGCTACTCTGACTACCTAATTCGGCAGGAGTAAGAATGTCAGGCTACTCTGACTACTTAATTCGGCAGGAGTAAGAATGTCAGGCTGCTCTGACTACCTAATTCGGCAGGAGTAAGAATGTCAGGCTACTCTGACTACCTAATTCGGCAGGAGTAAGAATGTCAGGCTGCTCTGACTACCTAATTCGGCAGGAGTAAGAATGTCAGGCTACTCTGACTACCTAATTCGGCAGGAGTAAGAATGTCAGGCTACTCTGACTACCTAATTCGGCAGGAGTAAGAATGTCAGGCTGCTCTGACTACCTAATTCGGCAGGAGTAAGAATGTCAGGCTACTCTGACTACCTAATTCGGCAGGAGTAAGAATGTCAGGCTACTCTGACTACTTAATTCGGCAGGAGTAAGAATGTCAGGCTACTCTGACTACTTAATTCGGCAGGAGTAAGAATGTCAGGCTGCTCTGACTACTTAATTCGGCAGGAGTAAGAATGTCAGGCTGCTCTGACTACTTAATTCGGCAGGAGTAAGAATGTCAGGCTGCTCTGACTACTTAATTCGGCAGGAGTAAGAATGTCAGGCTACTCTGACTACTTAATTCGGCAGGAGTAAGAATGTCAGGCTGCTCTGACTACTTAATTCGGCAGGAGTAAGAATGTCAGGCTACTCTGACTACTTAATTCGGCAGGAGTAAGAATGTCAGGCTACTCTGACTACTTAATTCGGCAGGAGTAAGAATGTCAGGCTACTCTGACTACCTAATTCGGCAGGAGTAAGAATGTCAGGCTACTCTGACTACTTAATTCGGCAGGAGTAAGAATGTCAGGCTGCTCTGACTACCTAATTCGGCAGGAGTAAGAATGTCAGGCTACTCTGACTACCTAATTCGGCAGGAGTAAGAATGTCAGGCTGCTCTGACTACCTAATTCGGCAGGAGTAAGAATGTCAGGCTACTCTGACTACCTAATTCGGCAGGAGTAAGAATGTCAGGCTACTCTGACTACCTAATTCGGCAGGAGTAAGAATGTCAGGCTGCTCTGACTACCTAATTCGGCAGGAGTAAGAATGTCAGGCTACTCTGACTACCTAATTCGGCAGGAGTAAGAATGTCAGGCTACTCTGACTACTTAATTCGGCAGGAGTAAGAATGTCAGGCTACTCTGACTACTTAATTCGGCAGGAGTAAGAATGTCAGGCTGCTCTGACTACTTAATTCGGCAGGAGTAAGAATGTCAGGCTGCTCTGACTACTTAATTCGGCAGGAGTAAGAATGTCAGGCTGCTCTGACTACTTAATTCGGCAGGAGTAAGAATGTCAGGCTACTCTGACTACTTAATTCGGCAGGAGTAAGAATGTCAGGCTGCTCTGACTACTTAATTCGGCAGGAGTAAGAATGTCAGGCTACTCTGACTACTTAATTCGGCAGGAGTAAGAATGTCAGGCTACTCTGACTACTTAATTCGGCAGGAGTAAGAATGTCAGGCTACTCTGACTACCTAATTCGGCAGGAGTAAGAATGTCAGGCTACTCTGACTACTTAATTCGGCAGGAGTAAGAATGTCAGGCTGCTCTGACTACCTAATTCGGCAGGAGTAAGAATGTCAGGCTACTCTGACTACCTAATTCGGCAGGAGTAAGAATGTCAGGCTGCTCTGACTACCTAATTCGGCAGGAGTAAGAATGTCAGGCTACTCTGACTACCTAATTCGGCAGGAGTAAGAATGTCAGGCTACTCTGACTACCTAATTCGGCAGGAGTAAGAATGTCAGGCTGCTCTGACTACCTAATTCGGCAGGAGTAAGAATGTCAGGCTACTCTGACTACCTAATTCGGCAGGAGTAAGAATGTCAGGACCTGGATTAGATTGAACATTCCCAGACACAAGAAGCAGCAAGACAACGGCAAGTCTAGATTGAGGGTTACAACATTTGGAGTTACAGACAGCACTTGAAGGAGAATCCATAGTCACTGAGGTCTTTAACGCCACATATTTCAGGAGATGTGTAAAGTTCAGAGACATGGTTAAGTACCAAGAGAACAGTCCTGACATGGAAACGCAAGAGTCCGATTTCTACCATATTGTTGGGGAGAAATGTGCATAGTTCTCATGTGCATTTCTGGGGCAAGCGTGGGGTTTCTCACAATACTCGAGGGAGAAACAATCATATATTTCCTCATTCACAGTGCAATGGGCTCTAAATGTGTCGCCAACATTGTAAAAGCCAAGGGTAGACACCAGCAAAATGAACAACAGCATCATGTTTGTTAAATGCCCTTAAAAGTCACTAATCAAATAGTTCAACCGCTGATCACAAAAAAGTCAGCGATGTATGCGTATGATGCAGACGAGCAACGGTCCGGGGAGAGAGAGAGAAAGTGGCGAGGGCACCTGTACAAAAATGGGAGTAACAGACCAGGGCAGGCGGGGAACAGGCAGGCAGACAGGCAGAGAGCTCTGGTCAACAGCGCACATGGATCCTTTTTCGCCATAATTGACATAATTTGAGTCAATTGGAGGTGAACCTGCGGATGCAGTCCAAGGCCGACCTTCAAACTCAGTGCCTCTTTGCTTGACATCAGGGGAAAATCAAAAGACATCAGCCAAGATCTCAGAAAAATTGTAGACCTCCACAAGTCTGCTTCATCATTGGGAGCAATGTCCAAACTCCTGAAGGTACCACGTTCATCTGTACAAACTATAGAACGCAAGTTTAAACACCATGGGACCACGCAGCCATCATACCGCTCAGGTATAGAGATGAACGTACTTTGGTGCGAAAAGTGCAAATCAATCCCAGAACAACAGAAAAGGATCTTGTGAAGATGCTGGAGGAAACAGGTACAAAAGTATCTACAGTGGGGAGAACAAGTATTTGACACACTGCCGATTTTGCAGGTTTTCCTACTTACAAAGCATGTAGGTCTGTAATTTTTATCATAGGTTCACTTCGACTGTGAGAGACGGAATCTAAAACAAAAATCCAGAAAATCACATTGTATGATTTTTAAGTAATTGGTCTGGTAAATCTGTGTTGTGATTGGATGGGTCTAGTCATGCTGTCCTGAGGCGGGTCTGGTCTGGTAAATCTGTGTTGTGATGGGCCTGGTCTAGTAGAGCTGTGTTGTGATGGGCCTGGTCTAGTAGAGCTGTGTTGTGATGGGCCTGGTCTAGTAGAGCTGTGTTGTGATGGGCCTGGTCTAGTAGAGCTGTGTTGTGATGGGCCAGGTCTAGTAGAGCTGTGTTGTGATGGGCCTGGTCTAGTAGAGCTGTGTTGTGATGGGCCAGGTCTAGTAGAGCTGTGTTGTGATGGGCCTGGTCTAGTAGAGCTGTGTTGTGATGGGCCAGGTCCAGTAGAGCTGTGTTGTGATGGGCCAGGTCTAGTAGAGCTGTGTTGTGATGGGCCTGGTCTAGTAGAGCTGTGTTGTGATGGGGTCTAGTAGAGCTGTGTTGTGATGGGCCTGGTCTAGTAGAGTTGTGATGGGCCTGGTCTAGTAGAGCTGTGTTGTGATGGGCCTGGTCTAGTAAATCTGTGTTGTGATGGGCCTGGTCTAGTAGAGCTGTGTTGTGATGGGCCAGGTCTAGTAGAGCTGTGTTGTGATGGGCTGGGTCTAGTAGAGCTGTGTTGTGATGGGCCAGGTCTAGTAGAGCTGTGTTGTGATGGGCCTGGTCTAGTAGAGCTGTGTTGTGATGGGGTCTAGAAGAGCTGTGTTGTGATGGGCCTGGTCTAGTAGAGTTGTGATGGGCCTGGTCTAGTAGAGCTGTGTTGTGATGGGCTTGGTCTAGTAAATCTGTGTTGTGATGGGCTGGGTCTAGTAGAGCTGTGTTGTGATGGGGTCTAGAAGAGTTGTGTTGTGATGGGCCTGGTCTAGTAGAGCTGTGTTGTGATGGGCCTGGTCTAGTAGAGCTGTGTTGTGATGGGTCTGGTCTAGTAGAGCTGTGTTGTGATGGGCCTGGTCTAGTAGAGCTGTGTTGTGATGGGCCTGTTCTAGTAGAGCTGTGTTGTGATGGGTCTGGTCTAGTAGAGCTGTGCTGTAATAATCCATGTCTGGCTCTTCTCTCCTGGGGATGGTGGAGGTTGTTTCAGAAAGTGGAGTGGGGAGGCCTCTGCTGCTGTGGTGATGCATCCTTTAGGTCCTTGGTAAAGGTTCTGATACTGTCCTGATCAAGATGTACATTATTATATAAGTGTTCACATGTCAGAGTGGGGTGGTGAGCCGTTCTGACATTGAGCAGTGAGGCACAGTCCACAGTGATCTGTTGATTTATTTTGTCTGTCAACTTTCCTGGGAAGTCTTTTCTTGGTAGGAGGGTAAACACAACTATATTAGTTGCTGGGAACATAGCCTGTGCCCGTTCTGCCACTCTTCTCACTGCCCCAGATACATTTTCACCTTTGGCATGAAGGTGGTTTGTGCCAGTGTGGATGATGATGTTGTCAGTTGTGTCAACCCTGGTATGACTGAGTAGCTGCAATACACTCTCAGTTGTAGGACACCAGAACTTATACACCTGGTGTCTAAGGAATAATCTCTGCTGGACTAAGAACTTCCCATTTCAATCTATAAGGTTTGCAGTTGTGGTTGATAGTCTGGGTAAAGCAGACTGGGAGGCTGGTATTCTGACCTGGGCTGGAGCAGACTGGGATGGTGGTATTCTGACCTGGGCTGGAGCTGACTGGTAGGCTGGTATTCTGACCTGGGCTGGAGCAGACTGGGATGGTGGTATTCTGACCTGGGCTAGGGCCGACTGGGATGGTGGTATTCTGACCTGGGCTGGTGCTGACTGGGATGGTGGTATTCTGACCTGGGCTGGAGCCGACTAGTAGGCTGGTGCAGGCTGTGTGGTGGAGGCCATGCTGGTTTTAATGGTCTCAGGTTCTGCCTGTGTTGTGCCAAGCTGGTGAACTTGTTCTTTAGATGCAGAGGACATAATGACTAGCTGCTGGTTGAGGGTGTCAATGTACTTTTCTCTCTGCTCTAGCTCCTCTCTCGTTGTGCTCAGATGGTCTCTAAGGTCATCATTTGTCTGACTCAGTTTGTCCATTCTGCTTTCTAATTTAGCAATAGATGCTCTGCTCTCCTCCCAGAACTGTTTCACCTCTTCTTTTAGTTTCCGGACAGTGTCCTCTTCTTGAAGCTTGTTCTATGACCTCTGCTTCGACTAGAGAGAGGTTGTTGTGGAAACGTTGCATAGCAGGTGTTCTTGGTGTTGTAGACATGTCCTTGGCTCTGTGTGCAGCAGGTGTGGTAGGTAGAGGGGCACTGAGTGCTTCTTGCTGGGTCACAGAGGCTGTTGGGGCCCTTTTCTCCACCATCTCCCTCCTTGACTTTTTACTCCGTTTCTGAGATGAGTTCAGCTTCTACTTTTAGGGTAGCAAAAATATTCTCTAAAGCCTGGAGGCTTTAATCCTTGCCTTGTATCAATACAGTTCCATTATTGTAGAAGTTTACTGTTTGATACGTGTTGCTATGAACATACAAGTGTCTTATATCATTGAAAAGGCTAACTTCTTGTTAATCCAACTGCGTTGTCAGATTTCAAAAAGGCTTTACGGCGAAAGCATATCATACAAATATCTGAGGACAGCGCCCCACATCAACATATTTTTCAACCAGCACAGGCTTCACAAAATCACAAATAGCGATTAAATGAATTTCTTACCTTACCTTACCTCTGTTTGCAATCCCAAGGGTCCCAGCTACAAAATGAATAGTCATTTTGTTCAATAAAATCCTTCTTTATATCCCAAAAAGTTTGTTTAGTTGGCGTCATTGATTTCAGTAATCCACTCGTTCAACATGCAGGCAAAGGAGCCTAAAAAGAAACTTGGAAACTTCGTCCAAACAAGTGAAACGATGTTTCTATTTAATCCTCAAGTACTCTAAAATGTAAATAAACTATAATATTTCACACGGAAAATACTATGTTCAATAGGAAAGGAAAATTCGTAAGCACGCACCTTCTCCCTCGCACGCAGAAAGACTGATTTGGTTCAGGTGGTAACCAAACAAAAAACTCCAAATACTTGTTAATTTTTCAAAAAAATGGAACCTGGAACCTTGAACAAAGACTGTTGACATCTAATGGAAGCCATAGTAATTGCAATTTGGGTGAAGGACATATTTGGAAATAATAGGTTTCCATAATAAGAGCCTGGGAGATGGGGGGGGGGAACTGGCTGGATTCTCTTCGGATTTTTGCCTGCCAAATCAATTCTGTTATAGTCTCAGACATTATTTGAACAGTTTTAGAAACTTCAGAGTGTTTCTATCCAATGCTACCAATTATATGCATTTCTGGCTTCTGGGTCTGAGTAACAGGCAGTTTACTGTGGGCACGTCAGTCAGGCGGAAATTCAGGAACCTTTTAGGTGGTTGTAGAATTTTAATGGCTATTTTCTGGATTTTGATAATTAGCGGGTATCGGCCTAATTCCGCTCTGCATGCATTATTTGGTGTTCTACATTGAACATGGACAATATTTTGCAGAATTCTGCATGCAGAGTCTCAATTTGGTGTTTGCCCTATTTTGCGAATTCTTGGTTGGTGAGCGGACCCCAGACCTCACAACCATAAAGGGAAATGGGTTCTATAACTGACTCAAGTATTTTTTGCCAGATCGTAATTGGTATGTTGAATTTTATGTTCCTTTCGAAGACATAGAATGCATTTCTTGCCCTGTCTCTCAGATCATTCACAGCTTTGTGGAGCTGATTTTTAGGTCAAGGTATGCATTTTTTTGTGTGCTCTAGGGCAAGGTTGTCTAGTTGGAATTTGTATTTGTGGTCCTGGTGACTAGAACATTTTTGGGACATCATTATTCGTTGATATACATGTTGAAGAGGGTGGGGTTTAAGCTGCATCCCTGTCTTACCCCACGGCCCGTGGGAAGAAATGTGTGTGTTTTTGCCTATTTTAAACGCCCACTTGTTGTTTGTATACATGGATTTTATAATGTTGTATGTTTTTCCCCCAACACCACTGTCCATCAATTGTAGACCCTCATGCCAAATTGAGTTGAAGTTTTTTTTAAATCAGCAAAGCATGAGAAGACTATGCCTTTGTTTTGGTTTGTTTGTTAATTAGGTGCAGGATGAATACGTGGTCTGTCGTACGATAATTTGTTAAAAAGTCCATTTGACATTTGCTTAGTACACTGAAGTGCAGCTCAGTTTCTACCTCATTTTCTGGGCAGTGAGCACATAGCCTGTCTTCTCTTGAGAGCCATGTCTGCCTACGGCAGCCTTTCTCAATAGCAAGGCTATGCTCACTGAGTCTGTACATAGTCAAAGCTTCAGAATACCTGAAGTTTGGTCAGGTATTCTGCCACTGTGTACTCTCTGTTTAGGGCCAAATAGCATTCTAGTTTGCACAGTTTTTTTGTTAATTCTTTCCAATATGTCAAGTAATTATCTTTTTGTTTTCTCATGATTTGCTTGGGTCTAATTGTGCTTCTGTCCTGGGGCTCTGTGGGGTTTGTTTGTGAACAGAGCCCCAGGACCAGCTTGCTTAGGGGACACTTCTCCAGGTTCATCTCTCTGTAGGTGATGACTTTGTTTCTCTCCCTCTCTCTCTCTCTCTCTCTCTCTCTCTCTCTCTCTCTCTCTGTCTCTCCCTCTATAAATTCAAGTTGAGAATCAAAATTGTCTACGGGACAACAGTAACAACAATAACCAAGGGTCAAAATAACTATACATTCAACAATAACAATAAGCATACAGTAGAGTACCTCTGTCAGACTCTCTCTCTCTCTCTCTCTCTCTCTATCCGTCTCTGTCCCTGTCTCTCCCTCTCTGTCTCTCTATATAGTGAATAGGGTGCCGTTTGGGAAATACACACAACATGAGTAAACTCACAATGTTAAGAGCTCTGCAGTACTCTCTAGTGTTTCTGGAACTGCAGGCTCTTAAATGTTAACTGAGTTTTGTGAATGTAATAATATCCACTTTGTTCCATCACAGCAGCCAATCAGCGTGTCTGTCTGTAACTGGAGCAGGATAAGAGTTGTCTGTGCACTCAATGGATTGGTTTACTCTTTCAATTCTTCTTAATTTATTTCTCTCTCCGTCTCTCCCTCTCTCTCTGTCTCTCTCTTTTTCACTTTCCGTCCATCACATATAGTGCACACTCACACACCCACTCACTCACTCACTCACTGACTCACTCACTGACTCACTCACTGATTCACTCCACCCAAACATATGATACAGTAGCAGCTAAACAATCAATGAAAAAGTATACAGAGCGCTTTAAGCTAGCTGCACAACACAGGGAGCTTTTAGCTAGCTACACAACACAGAGAGCCTTTAGCTAGCTACACAACACAGTGTGCTTTTAGCTAGCTGCACAACACAGAGCGCTTTAAGCTAGCTGCACAACACAGAGCGCTTTTAGCTAGCTGCACAACACAGTGTGCTTTTAGCTAGCTGCACAACACAGAGCGCATTAAGCTAGCTGCACAACACAGAGCGCTTTAAGCTAGCTGCACAACACAGTGTGCTTTTAGCTAGCTGCACAACACAGAGCGCTTTAAGCTAGCTGCACAACACAGAGCGCTTTAAGCTAGCTGCACAACATAGTGTGCTTTTAGCTAGCTGCACAAAACAGTGTGCTTTTAGCGGCTGATGCTAAAACTGTACCTAATGTACCTCTTCTCTAATTAATTTAGAAAAACAGCTGTAGCTTGATCTGTCTCAGTCCATGTCTCAGTCCATGTCAAATCAAATCACATTTTATTTGTCACATACACATGGTTAGCAGATGTTGATGCGAGGGTAGTGAAATGCTTGTGCTTCTAGTTCCAACAATGCAGTAATAACCAACGAGTAATCAAACCTAACAATTTCAAAACAACCACCTTATACACACAAGTGTAAAGGGATGAAGAATATGTACATAAAAATATATGAATGAGTGATGGTACAGAACGGCATACGGTAGATGGTATAGAATACAGTATATGCATATGAGATGAGTAATGTAGGGTATGTAAACATATAAAAGTGGCATTGTTTAAAGTGGCTAGTGATACATGTATTACATAAAGATGGCAAGATGCAGTAGATGGTACAGTATATACGTATACATATGAGAAGTAATGTAGGATATGTAAACATTATATGAAGTGGCATTGTTAAAAGTGGCGAGTGATACATTTTTACATACATTTTTCGATTATTAAAGTGAGCTGGAGTTGAGTCAGTATGTTGGCAGTAGCCACTCAATGTTAGTGGTGGCTGTTTAACAGTCTGATGGCCTTGAGATAGAAGCTGTTTTTCAGTCTCTCTGTCCCAGCGTTGATGCACCTGTACTGACCTCGCCTTCTGGATGATAGCGGTGTGAACAGGCAGTGGCTCGAGTGGTTTTTGTCCTTGATGATCTTTATGGCCTTCCTGTGACATCGGGTGGTGTAGGTGTCCTGCAGGGCAGGTAGTTTGCCTCCTGAGGTTGAAGAGGCGCTGCTGCGCCTTCTTCACGACGCTGTCTGTGTGGGTGGACCAATTCAGTTTGTCCGTGATGTGTACACCGAGGAACTTAAAACTTACTACCCTCTCCACTACTGTCCCGCCGATGTGGATATGGGGGTGCTCCCTCTGCTGTTTCCTGAAGTCCACGATCATCTCTTTTGTTTTGTTGACATTGAGGGAGAGGGAGAGGTTATTTTCCTGACACCACACTCCAAGGGCCCTCACCTCCTCCCTGTAGGCCGTCTCGTCATAGTTGGTTCTGGTCTATAGTAGTACCACTATATAGGGAATAGGGCCCTAGTCTATAGTAGTACCACTGTATAGGGAATAGGGCTCTAGTCTATAGTAGTACCACTATCTAGGGAATAGGGCTCTGGTCTATAGTAGTGCACTATATAGGGAATAGGGCCCTGGTCTATAGTAGTGCACTATATAGGCAATAGGGCTCTGGTCTATAGTAGTACCACTATATAGGGAATAGGGCTCTGGTCTATAGTAGTACCACTATATAGGGAATAGGGCTCTGGTTACTAGTAGTTCACTATATAGGGAATAGGGCTCTGGTCTATAGTAGTTCACTATATAGGGAATAGGGCTCTGGTCTATAGTAGTGCCACTATATAGGGAATAGGGCTCTGGTCTATAGTAGTGCACTATATAGGGAATAGGGCTCTGGTCTACAGTAGTACCACGATATAGGGAATAGGGCTCTGGTCTATAGTAGTACCACGATATAGGGAATAGGGCTCTGGTCTATAGTAGTACCACTATATAGGGAATAGGGCTCTGGTCTATAGTAGTACCACTATATAGGGAATAGGGCTCTGGTCTATAGTAGTACCACTATATAGGTAATAGGGCTTTGATCTATTGTAGTGCACTACATAGGGAATAGGGCTCTGATTTAAAGGAGTGCACTATATAGGGAATAGGGCTCTGGTTCCTAGTAGTTCACTATATAGGGAATAGGGCTCAAATCAAATCAAAGTTTATTATTTATTAGGTGTGGACCTAACAGTGAAATGCTTACTTACAGGCTCTAACCAATAGTACAGGAAAAAATTTGTGTGTGTGTGTGTGTGTGTGTGTAGGTAAGTAAAGAAATAAAACAACAGTAAAAAGACATTTGAAATAAGAGTAGCAAGGTTATTTACAGACATCGGTTAGTCAGGCTTATTGAGATAGTATGTACATGTGGGAATGGTTAAAGTGACTATGCATATATGATGAACAGAGAGTAGCAGTAGAGTACTGGGAGCTCCAGTGTTGAGGATCAGCGTGGCAGATGTGTTGCTACCCACCCTCACCACCTGTGGGTGGCCCGTCAGGAAGTCCAGGATCCAGTTGCAGAGGGAGGTGTTTAGTCCCAGGATCACATCACTACTGGGCACAAAATAATCTGAAACACTTTCTCTGAGCAATTTAATTAGTATAAAATAATACAATTTACACATTTTTTTTGAGCATACTGTAACACACTTCTATGTAACGCACCACTATGCCTAGTAGGTGCGGAGTCAGGCGCAGGAAGCAGAGGGCAAAGGACAATGCATTATTCCGCCGCAGGACAACGGTCCCGTCAAAACACCAGGCGCAATAACAAGACCGGCACAAAACCAGGACCCAACCGGTCCGGAGAAAAAACAAGAAAAACCACAAACATGAGCAGAGGAAAATAAGTCCTCACAAAGAGCAGGCGGGCCTCACCGGTTTAAACAGCTCAGCTAAAACCTAAACAAGAAACAGGTGTAACCAATAGGACAAAACCAACAGAGAAGGGAAAAGTAGCAGCTAGTAGACCGGTGACGACGACCGCCGAGCGCCACCCGAACAGAGAAGGGACAAGTAGCAGCTAGTAGACCGGTGACGACGACCGCCGAGCGCCGCCCGAACAGAGAAGGGAAAAGTAGCAGCTAGTAGACCGGTGACGACGACCGCCGAGCGCCACCCGAACAGAGAAGGGACAAGTAGCAGCTAGTAGACCGGTGACGACGACCGCTGAGCGCCGCCCGAACAGAGAAGGGACAAGTAGCAGCTAGTAGACCGGTGACGACGACCGCTGAGCGCCGCCCGAACAGAGAAGGGACAAGTAGCAGCTAGTAGACCGGTGACGACGACCACCGAGCGCCGCCCGAACAGAGAAGGGACAAGAAGCAGCTAGTAGACCGGTGACGACGACCGCCGAGCGCCAACCGAACAGAGAAGGGACAAGTAGCAGCTAGTAGACCGGTGACGACGACCGCCGAGCGCCGCCCGAACAGAGAAGGGAAAAGTAGCAGCTAGTAGACCGGTGACGACGACCGCCGAGCGCCACCCGAACAGAGAAGGGACAAGTAGCAGCTAGTAGACCGGTGACGACGACCGCTGAGCGGCGCCCGAACAGAGAAGGGACAAGTAGCAGCTAGTAGACCGGTGACGACGACCGCCGAGCGCCACCCGAACAGAGAAGGGACAAGTAGCAGCTAGTAGACCGGTGACGACGACCGCCGAGTGCCGCCCGAACAGAGAAGGGACAAGTAGCAGCTAGTAGACCGGTGACGACGACCGCCGAGCGGCGCCCGAACAGAGAAGGGACAAGTAGCAGCTAGTAGACCGGTGACGACGACCGCTGAGCACCACCCAAACAGAGAAGGGAAAAGTAGCAGCTAGTAGACCGGTGACGACGACCGCTGAGCGCCACCCAAACAGAGAAGGGAAAAGTAGCAGCTAGTAGACCGGTGACGACGACCGCCGAGCGCCAACCGAACAGAGAAGGGACAAGTAGCAGCTAGTAGACCGGTGACGACGACCGCCGAGCGCCACCCGAACAGAGAAGGGACAAGTAGCAGCTAGTAGACCGGTGACGACGACCTCCGAGCGCCGCCCGAACAGAGAAGGGCCATATGCCTTCTGAGGAGGGAGTCGTGACACATACAATATGGCTCAGTATTTAAATGATTTATTTCATACAGTCTGTATAGCTCATATTTATCAAGGCTGTAAATCATTGGTATCTGTGTAGGCGTATATGAATCTGCTTTTTTCCCCCAGGGTTCTGTGTTAAGGAACAATGGGAACCACGGTAACCAAAGGTACCACCGATTTAGTGGAAGGCAGCTCCTCGCCTTCATCAAAATGGTGCCCTATATCTTACTGTGGTGCACTACTGTTGACCAGAGCCCTAATCAAAAGTAGTGTACTATATAGGGAATAGAGTGTAATTTGGGATGCAAACTAAGACATATACATTAAGTTAGTACCTATAACTATAGGCATGTACAGAAAATGAATGAAATAGCTGTATTTTTATATATTTATTTAATTTCACCTTTATTTAACCAGGTAGGCTAGTTGAGAACACCTTTATTTAACCAGGTAGGCTAGTTGAGAACACCTTTATTTAACCAGGTAGGCTAGTTGAGAACACCTTTATTTAACCAGGTAGGCCAGTTGAGAACACCTTTATTTAACCAGGTAGGCTAGTTGAGAACACCTTTATTTAACCAGGTAGGCCGGTTGAGAACACCTTTATTTAACCAGGTAGGCCAGTTGAGAACACCTTTAAGTTACCGGGTAGGCCAGTTGAGAACACCTTTATTTAACCAGGTAGGCCAGTTGAGAACACCTTTATTTAACCAGGTAGGCCATTTGAGAACACCTTTATTTAACCAGGTAGGCCAGTTGAGAACACCTTTATTTAACCAGGTAGGCTAGTTGAGAACACCTTTATTTAACCAGGTAGGCCAGTTGAGAACACCTTTATTTAACCAGGTAGGCCATTTGAGAACACCTTTATTTAACCAGGTAGGCTAGTTGAGAACACCTTTATTTAACCAGGTAGGCCAGTTGAGGACACCTTTATTTAACCAGGTAGGCTAGTTGAGAACACCTTTATTTAACCAGGTAGGCCAGTTGAGAACACCTTTATTTAACCAGGTAGGCTAGTTGAGAACACCTTTATTTAACCAGGTAGGCTAGTTGAGAACACCTTTATTTAACCAGGTAGGCTAGTTGAGAACACCTTTATTTAACCAGGTAGGCCGGTTGAGAACACCTTTATTTAAACAGGTAGGCCAGTTGAGAACACCTTTATTTACCGGGTAGGCCAGTTGAGAACACCTTTATTTAACCAGGTAGGCCAGTTGAGAACACCTTTATTTAACCAGGTAGGCCATTTGAGAACACCTTTATTTAACCAGGTAGGCCAGTTGAGAACACCTTTATTTAACCAGGTAGGCTAGTTGAGAACACCTTTATTTAACCAGGTAGGCCAGTTGAGAACACCTTTATTTAACCGGGTAGGCCAGTTGAGAACACATTTATTTAACCAGGTAGGCTAGTTGAGAACACCTTTATTTAACCAGGTAGGCTAGTTGAGAACACCTTTATTTAACCAGGTAGGCTAGTTGAGAACACCTTTATTTAACCAGGTAGGCTAGTTGAGAACACCTTTATTTAACCAGGTAGGCTAGTTGAGAACACCTTTATTTAACCAGGTAGGCTAGTTGAGAAACACCTTTATTTAACCAGGTAGGCTAGTTGAGAAACACCTTTATTTAACCAGGTAGGCTAGTTGAGAACACCTTTATTTAACCAGGTAGGCTAGTTGAGAACACCTTTATTTAACCAGGTAGGCTAGTTGAGAACACCTTTATTTAACCAGGTAGGCTAGTTGAGAACACCTTTATTTAACCAGGTAGGCTAGTTGAGAACACCTTTATTTAACCAGGTAGGCTAGTTGAGAACACCTTTATTTAACCAGGTAGGCTAGTTGAGAACACCTTTATTTAACCAGGTAGGCTAGTTGAGAACACCTTTATTTAACCAGGTAGGCCATTTGAGAACACCTTTATTTAACCAGGTAGGCCAGTTGAGAACACCTTTATTTAACCAGGTAGGCTAGTTGAGAACACCTTTATTTAACCAGGTAGGCTAGTTGAGAACACCTTTATTTAACCAGGTAGGCCAGTTGAGAACACCTTTATTTAACCAGGTAGGCTAGTTGAGAACACCTTTATTTAACCAGGTAGGCTAGTTGAGAACACCTTTATTTAACCAGGTAGGCTAGTTGAGAACACCTTTATTTAACCAGGTAGGCTAGTTGAGAACACCCTTTATTTAACCAGGTAGGCTAGTTGAGAACACCTTTATTTAACCAGGTAGGCCAGTTGAGAACACCTTTATTTAACCAGGTAGGCCATTTGAGAACACCTTTATTTAACCAGGTAGGCTAGTTGAGAACACCTTTATTTAACCAGCTAGGCTAGTTGAGAACACCTTTATTTAACCAGGTAGGCTAGTTGAGAACACCTTTATTTAACCAGGTAGGCCAGTTGAGAACACCTTTATTTAACCAGGTAGGCCAGTTGAGAACACCTTTATTTAACCGGGTAGGCCAGTTGAGAACACCTTTATTTAACCAGGTAGGCCAGTTGAGAACACCTTTATTTAACCAGGTAGGCTAGTTGAGAACACCTTTATTTAACCAGGTAGGCTAGTTGAGAACACCTTTATTTAACCAGGTAGGCTAGTTGAGAACACCTTTATTTAACCAGGTAGGCTAGTTGAGAACACCTTTATTTAACCAGGTAGGCTAGTTGAGAACACCTTTATTTAACCAGGTAGGCTAGTTGAGAACACCTTTATTTAACCAGGTGGGCTAGTTGAGAACACCTTTATTTAACCAGGTAGGCCATTTGAGAACACCTTTATTTAACCAGGTAGGCCAGTTGAGAACACCTTTATTTAACCAGGTAGGCTAGTTGAGAACACCTTTATTTAACCAGGTAGGCTAGTTGAGAACACCTTTATTTAACCATGTAGGCTAGTTGAGAACACCTTTATTTAACCAGGTAGGCTAGTTGAGAACACCTTTATTTAACCAGGTAGGCTAGTTGAGAACACCTTTATTTAACCAGGTAGGCCAGTTGAGAACACCTTTATTTAACCAGGTAGGCCAGTTGAGAACACCTTTATTTAACCAGGTAGGCTAGTTGAGAACACCTTTATTTAACGAGGTAGGCTAGTTGAGAACACCTTTATTTAACCAGGTAGGCTAGTTGAGAACACCTTTATTTAACCAGGTAGGCTAGTTGAGAACACCTTTATTTAACCAGGTAGGCTAGTTGAGAACACCTTTATTTAACCAGGTAGGCTAGTTGAGAACACCTTTATTTAACCAGGTAGGCCGAGGCTGAGTCCTGTAGGATGTGCCCATGTGATTTGTCATTCGGATGAGATAACATGAGAGTGTTCCCTTCAGACAATAAGCTTCCTGTCAGGCTGTACATATACAACCTTCTCTATAACGTAGATGCTGAGTCCTGTAGGATGTGCCCATGTGATTTGTCATTCGGATGAGATGACATGAGAGTGTTCCCTTCAGACAATAAGCTTCCTGTCAGGCTGTACATATACAACCTTCTCTATAACGTAGATGCTGAGTCCTGTAGGATGTGCCCATGTGATTTGTCATTCGGATGAGATGACATGAGAGTGTTCCCTTCAGACAATAAGCTTCCTGTCAGGCTGTACATATACAACCTTCTCTATAACGTAGATGCTGAGTCCTGTAGGATGTGCCCATGTGATTTGTCATTCGGATGAGATGACATGTCGTACACAGGCAAGCCTTTACAAGGTTTATTGAGAGAATCCAATGTGCTGCAGTGTGTTTTATCTGATTAAAAAAATTAAATAATGTTTTCATTTATCTCTATACTTGTTCATGTTAAGAGCTGGTTTGTGTGAAACTACAGTTGTGTTACATTTGAAATGAAAATGTAATTAAATTAAATTAATTAAAGAACTTGATTTAAACATCCCTATGGGAATTTTCAACAAAAATGTCAAACTGCTTTATGAATACAGACTGCTAACTTTATATACATACAATTTGTCCCATGGCCACATGCCTTCATAACTTCAGTACGGTAGCACAAGCATGCCTTCATAACTTCAGTACGGTAGCACAAGCATGCCTTCATAACTTCAGTACGGTAGCACAAGCATGCCTTCATAACTTCAGTACGGTAGCACAAGCATGCCTTCATAACTTCAGTACGGTAGCACAAGCATGCCTTCATAACTTCAGTACGGTAGCACAAGCATGCCTTCATAACTTCAGTACGGTAGCACAAGCATGCCTTCATAACTTCAGTACGGTAGCACAAGCATGCCTTCATAACTTCAGTACGGTAGCACAAGCATGCCTTCATAACTTCAGTACGGTAGCACAAGCATGCCTTCATAACTTCAGTACGGTAGCACAAGCATGCCTTCATAACTTCAGTACGGTAGCACAAGCATGCCTTCATAACTTCAGTACGGTAGCACAAGCATGCCTTCATAACTTCAGTACGGTAGCACAAGCATGCCTTCATAACTTCAGTACGGTAGCACAAGCATGCCTTCATAACTTCAGTACGGTAGCACAAGCATGCCTTCATAACTTCAGTACGGTAGCACAAGCATGCCTTCATAACTTCAGTACGGTAGCACAAGCATGCCTTCATAACTTCAGTACGGTAGCACAAGCATGCCTTCATAACTTCAGTACGGTAGCACAAGCATGCCTTCATAACTTCAGTACGGTAGCACAAGCATGCCTTCATAACTTCAGTACGGTAGCACAAGCATGCCTTCATAACTTCAGTACGGTAGCACAAGCATGCCTTCATAACTTCAGTACGGTAGCACAAGCATGCCTTCATAACTTCAGTACGGTAGCACAAGCATGCCTTCATAACTTCAGTACGGTAGCACAAGCATGCCTTCATAACTTCAGTACGGTAGCACAAGCTGTTGAGTCTCCAGTTGAGATGAGGCACAGTGGAGGGTTTTGACATAGTTGAAGTTTTATTTTCTCTCTCTCTCTCTCTCTCTCTCTCTCTCTCTCTCTCTCCCTCCCTCCCACTGGTCTCTCTCTCTCTCTCTCTCTCTCTCTCTATGTCTCTCTCTCTCTCTCTCTCTCTCTCTCTCTCGCTCTCTCTATGTCTCTCTCTCTCTATGTCTCTCTCTCTCTCCCTCTCTCTCTCTCTCTCTCTCTCTCTCTCTATGTCTCTATCTTCCACTGGTCTCTCTCTCTCTCTCTCTCTCTATGTCTCTATCTTCCACTGGTCTCTCTCTCTCTCCCTCCCTCCCACTGGTCTCTCTCTCTCTCTCTCTCTCTCTCTCTATGTCTCTCTCTCTCTCTCTCTCTCTCTCTCTCTCGCTCTCTCTATGTCTCTCTCTCTCTATGTCTCTCTCTCTCTCCTCTCTCTCTCTCTCTCTCTCTCTCTATGTCTTTATCTTCCACTGGTCTCTCTCTCTCTCTCTCTCTCTCTCCGTCTCTCCTTGTCTCTCTCCCTCCCTCTATAACTATCTCCCCCATCAATCTGTGTTCACTCCATGTCTCCTGATCCAAGCAGACAGGTCTCAGGGCTCTGCTGGGGGACGCATCACAGCCTGTCATACAGCCTGTCATTAGTACGTAGTGGGGACTGCTGCTCACTTTACAACATGATCTCTGGCACAATGAAATAAACTCATGCGAAGGTCTCCCCCCTCCCCCCACAATCGATGGGGGGAGGTGTGAATTAGAAAAAAACTACATCACCAAAAAAAATGTGCTCCCTGTAACTTCGGAATAGCTGCTGAAAAATAAGAAAACAACTGTGATGGATGAATTAATATGATGTTTCTGTCAACAAACAGAACAGAAGACACAAGGGTGTAATTTCACAGTCCATTTGATAAGGAAACAGATTTACTACTGCAGAATAAGGACAGGGTGTAATTTCACAGTCCATTTGATAAGGAAACAGATTTACTACTGCAGAATAAGGACAGGGTGTAATTTCACAGTCCATTTGATAAGGAAACAGATTTACTACTGCAGAATAAGGACAGGGTGTAATTTCACAGTCCATTTGATAAGGAAACAGATTTACTACTGCAGAATAAGGACAGGGTGTAATTTCACAGTCCATTTGATAAGGAAACAGATTTACTACTGCAGAATAAGGACAGGGTGTAATTTCACAGTCCATTTGATAAGGAAACAGATTTACTACTGCAGAATAAGGACAAGGCATTGACAGGAAACAGATTTCCTACTGCAGAATAAGGACAAGGCATTGACAGGAAACAGATTTCCTACTGCAGAATAAGGACAAGGCATTGACAGGAAACAGATTTCCTACTGCAGAATAAGGACAAGGCATTGACAGGAAACAGATTTCCTACTGCAGAATAAGGACAAGGTGTTGACAGGAAACAGATTTCCTACTGCAGAATAAGGACAAGGCGTTGACAGGAAACAGATTTCCCACTGCAGAATAAGGACAAGGCGTTGACAGGAAACAGATTTAATTCATTACAAGTATGATGTTGAGTTACATAAAAAATCTCAACAACAACAAAAAATGTGTGGTTATTTGGGCATAATACTGTATGTGTCTAGTAAAACATGTTTTACTCATTGACAGTTTTCAATAAAAGGATATGTGATGTTTTATGATGACATAATTATTTATTTTACAAATCCGACAGCCGTTAGTCAAGAAAATGGTAAGAATTTCTAGGTTTGTACTGGATGTATAATTGACATGACAAGCCTTCGGGGACTAGTCCTATTGTTATTGTTCGTTCAATGAAAGAACTCTCGAATTGTTCTGACTAGTTTGTCAGATGTTGCCAGATACTTTGGCCTCCACTCAATCACCACCGGTAGCTTGGAAATGTCTGATGATAAAACAACATTGTTGAGTTTCAAAAACAAATCTTCCAGCTTTCAGTATTATGCATCTAATAAAGTATCTGTGTACTTTACTAACCCGCTTTGTTTACAAAGGAAAGTAAAGAACAACATCTATTTGGATGCAACTGACTCAGCTACTTTAGAGAACTGAGTTCAGTGTGTCCACTTCAGACGGAAAGATTCAAGGATGACTCATCTGTGTCCCAAATGGCACCCCGTTCACTAATCCCTACTGGCCCTGGTCAAAAGTAGTGCACTTTAATGGGCTCCTGAGTGGCACAGCGGTCTAAGGAACTGCATCTCAGTGCTAGAGGCGTCACTACAGACCCTGGTTCAGAGGTCTAAGGCATCTCAGTGCTAGAGGGGTCACTACAGACCCTGGTTCAGAGGTCTAAGACACTGCATCTCAGTGTTAGAGGGGTCACTACAGACCCTGGTTCAGAGGTCTAAGACACTGCATCTCAGTGTTAGAGGCGTCACTACAGACCCTGGTTCAGAGGTCTAAGACACTGCATCTCAGTGCTAGAGGCGTCACTACAGACCCTGGTTCAGAGGTCTAAGACACTGCATCTCAGTGCTAGAGGCATCACTACAGACCCTGGTTCAGAGGTCTAAGACACTGCATCTCAGTGCTAGAGGCATCACTACAGACCCTGGTTCAGAGGTCTAAGGCACTGCATCTCAGTGCTAGAGGCATCACTACAGACCCTGGTTCAGAGGTCTAAGGCACTGCATCTCAGTGCTAGAGGCATCACTACAGACCCTGTTTCAGCAGTCTAAGGCACTGCATCTCAGTGCTAGAGGCATGACTACAGACCCTGGTTCAGGGGTCTAAGGCACTGCATCTCAGTGCTAGAGACATCACTACAGACCCTGGTTCAGGGGTCTAAGGCACTGCATCTCAGTGCTAGAGGCATCACTACAGACCCTGTTTCAGCGGTCTAAGGCACTGCATCTCAGTGCTAGAGGCATCACTACAGACCCTGTTTCAGCGGTCTAAGGCACTGCATCTCAGTGCTAGAGGCATCACTACAGACCCTGGTTCGATTCCAGGTTGTATCACAACAGTCCGTGATTGGGAGTCCTATAGGGAGGCACACAATTGGCCCAGGGTCGTCCGGGTTTGGCCGGTGTAGGCCGTTGTTGTAAATAACAATTTGTTCGTGAACTGGCTCGCCTAGTTGAATAAAGGTTAAATAATTATCAGGAATCAAGGTAAGACCCAGATGCGAGACCGAGGGGCAAAGGTACAGGACGGCAGGCAGAGTGGTCAGGCGGGCGGGTACCTGGTCAGTACCGGCATGGTCAAAAACCAGGAAAACGAGAAATGAGAGAAAAGTAGGAGCTGAATACAAAAAGCGTTGGTTGACTTCACAAACAAGACAAACTGGAAACGGAGAACACAGATGTAAATACACAGGGAGATAACGGGGAAGACGGGCGACACCTGGAGGGTGGACCAGATCAGGTGGAACAGATCAGGGGTGTGACAATAACAGGGAAGACGGGCGACACCTGGAGGGTGGACCAGATCAGGTGGAACAGATCAGGGTGTGACAATAACAGGGAAGACGGGCGACACCTGGAGGGTGGACCAGATCAGGTGGAACAGATCAGGGTGTGACAATAACAGGGAAGACGGGCGACACCTGGAGGGTGGACCAGATCAGGTGGAACAGATCAATAACAGGGAAAATGGTTTGAGATGTAGCCCTGACTTACTTACTTAAATCCGAACTGGTAGAAATATTGTAACAGATATTATGCTTAAATGTGCTAATGAACAAAAAACATTATTATTTTATCTTTTTTAAATAAAATACATAATTGTTGTTAATTTTTGTTACTGAATATGACTGGTGACCCAAAATTAAATCAGTTTTACCAAATTTTTTACCAGCTTGTCACATGTGCAACCTCTCACTCAATGAGAGACAAAGGAGCTGATCGTGGACTACAGGAAAATGCGGGCCGAACATTAACATCAAAGGGGCTGTAGTGGGTCGAGAGTTTCAAGTTCCTTGTTGTCCACATCACCAATGATCTATCATGGTCCAAACACCCCAAGACAGTCATGAAGAGGGCACAACAAAACCTTTCCCCCTCTAGAGACTGAAAAGATTTGACATGGGTCCTCAGATCCTCAAAAAGTTATACAGCTGCACCATCGAGAGCATCCTGACCGGTTGCATCACTGCCTGGTATGGCAACTGCTCAGGATCTGACCATAAGACGCTACAGAGGGTAGTGCAAACGGCCCAGTACAATACTGGGGCCAAGCTTCCTGCCATCCAGGACCTATATAATTGGCGGTGTCAGAGGAAGGCCCATAAAATGATCAGACACTCCAGTCACCCAAGTCATAGACTGTTTTACATCACGGTACCGGAACCCAAGTCTTGGACAAAACGTCTCCTCAACAGCTTCTACCCCCAAGCCACAAGACATTTGTTTCGTACACTACTGCTACTCACTGTTTATTATCCATGTATAGTCACTTCACCCCTACCTACATATACAAATGACCTCTAACATGTACCCCCCGCACACTGACTCTGTACTCCCTGTATATTATCCGTGTATAGTCACTTCACCCCTACCTACATGTACAAATGACCTCTAACATGTACCCCCGCACACTGACTCTGTACTCCCTGTATATTATCCGTGTATAGTCACTTCACCCCTACCTACATGTACAAATGACCTCTAACATGTACCCCCGCACACTGACTCTGTACTCCCTGTATATTATCGGTTTATAGTCACTTCACCCCTACCTCCGTGTACAAATGACCTCTAACATGTACCCCCGCACACTGACTCTACTCCCTGTATATTATCGGTGTATAGTCACTTCACCCCTACCTACATGTACAAATTACCTCTAACCTGCACACTGACTCTGTACTCCCTGTATATAGCCTCCACACTGACTCTGTACTCCCTGTATATAGCCTCCACACTGACTCTGTACTCCCTGTATATAGCCTCCACACTGACTCTGTACTCCCTGTATATAGCCTCCACACTGACTCTGTACTCCCTGTATATAGCCTCCACATTGACTCTGTACCCCCTGTATATAGCCTGCACACTGACTCTGTACTCCCTGTATATAGCCTCCACACTGACTCTGTACCCCCTGTATATAGCCTCCACACTGACTCTGTACTCCCTGTATATAGCCTCCACACTGACTCTGTACTCCCTGTATATAGCCTCCACACTGACTCTGTACTCCCTGTATATAGCCTCCACATTGACTCTGTACCCCCTGTATATAGCCTCCACACTGACTCTGTACTCCCTGTATATAGCCTCCACACTGACTCTGTACTCCCTGTATATAGCCTCCACACTGACTCTGTACTCCCTGTATATAGCCTCAACACTGACTCTGTACCCCCTGTATATAGCCTCCACACTGACTCTGTATTCCCTGTATATAGCCTCCACACTGACTCTGTACCCCCTGTACATAGCCTCCACACTGACTCTGTACTCCCTGTACATAGCCTCCACACTGACTCTGTACTCCCTGTACATAGCCTCCACACTGACTCTGTACTCCCTGTACATAGCCTCCACACTGACTCTGTACTCCCTGTACATAGCCTCCACACTGACTCTGTACTCCCTGTACATAGCCTCCACACTGACTCTGTACTCCCTGTATATAGCCTCCACACTGACTCTGTACTCCCTGTACATAGCCTCCACACTGACTCTGTACTCCCTGTATATAGCCTCCACACTGACTCTGTACTCCCTGTATATAGCCTCCACACTGACTCTGTACTCCCTGTACATAGCCTCCACACTGACTCTGTACTCCCTGTACATAGCCTCCACACTGACTCTGTACTCCCTGTACATAGCCTCCACACTGACTCTGTACTCCCTGTACATAGCCTCCACACTGACTCTGTACTCCCTGTACATAGCCTCCACACTGACTCTGTACTCCCTGTATATAGCCTCGTTATTGTTATGTTATAGTGTTACTTTTTACATATTTTTTTACTATAGTTTATTTGGTAAATATCTTCTTAACTGTTCTTGAATTGCACTGTTGGTTAAGGGCTTGTAATTCACGGTAAGGCATACATACCCTTGTTGTATTCGGCACGTGACAAATACAGTTTGATTTGATTTGAACCTACATTTCCGTTTATATTGCACATTGTTACAACACTGTATATATACATAATATGACATTTGAAATGTCTCTATTATTTAGGAACTTTGTAATGTTGTGTAATGTTTACATTATGTTTTCATTTTTTATTGTTTATTTCACTTTTAGTTTATTATCTATTTCACTTGCTTTGGCCATGTTAACACGTTTCCCATGGTAATAAAGCCCCTTAAATTGAAATTGAATTGCGAGACAGAGAGAGAGAGATGTTCTCCCCAGTGGCCCAGCAGCATTGCTAATGGCCTCTGCTCTGGGCATCAGGACGCTCTGGACGCCACAGCTTGTCAGTTCAATTCCCGTCTGCTTTTCCCACTTGCCAGTTTCCATCTGGAGACAATTCATAAACCTCTTATGGTGTGTACCTTATCCCCTGTTGTCACTAGCTAGTCACAACCTCACAGAAACTAACAGTCTCCTCTCCTTCCCTCTCCTCTCCCCTCACTTCTCCTCTCCACTCACTTTTAATTCCATTCTCTTCTCCTCTACCCTCACTTCTCCTCTCCCCTCACTTCTCCTCTCCCCTCACTTCTCCTCTCCCCTCACTTCTCCTCACCACTCACTTCTCCTTCCCTCTCCTCTCCTTCCCTCTCCTCTCCTCTCCACTCACTTCTCATTCCCTCTCCTCTCCTTCCCTCTCCTCTCCACTCACTTCTCATTCCCTCTCCTCTACCCTCACTTCTCCTCTCCCCTCACTTCTCCTCTACCCTCACTTCTCCTCTCCACTCACTTCTCCTCTCCACTCACTTCTCCTCTCCCCTCACTTCTCCTCTACCCTCACTTCTCCTCTACCCTCACTTCATCTCTCCACTCACTCTCCTTCCCTCTCCTCTCCTTCCCTCTCCTCTCCTCTCCACTCACTTCTCCTCTCCACTCACTTCTCCTCTCCACTCACTTCTCCTTCCCTCTCCTCTACCCTCACTTCTCCTCTCCCCTCACTTCTCCTCTCCACTCACTTCTACTCTCCCCTCACTTCTCCTCTACCCTCACTTCTCATCTACCCTCACTTCTCATCTACCCTCACTTCTCCTCTCCACTCACTTCTCCTCTCCACTCACTTCTCCTCTCCACTCACTTCTCCTCTCCACTCACTTCTCCTCTCCCCTCACTTCTCTCTACCCTCACTTCTCCTCTACCCTCACTTCTCCTCTCCACTCACTTCTCCTCTCCACTCACTTCTCCTCTCCCCTCACTTCTCCTCTACCCTCTCTTCTCTTCTCCACTCACTTCTCCTCTCCAATCTCTTCTCCTCTCCTCTCCTCTCCCCTCACTTCTCCTCTCCTCTCCTCTCCTCTCCTCTCCTCTCCTCTCCTCTCCTCTCCTCTCCTCTCCTCTCCTCTCCTCTCCTCTCCTCTCCTCTCCTCTCCTCTCCTCTCCTCTCCTCTCCTCTCCTCTCCTCTCCTCTCCTCTCCTCTCCTCTCCTCTCCTCTCCTCTCCTCTCCTCTGCTCTCCTCTGCTCTGCTCTCCTCTCTTTTAAGTGTGTATCATTCACCCTGCAGTCACTCACCATTCACAATCTCCCCTCCCTCCTTGCTACAACTCTTGCCTCCTATCCCCCGTCTTCCCTCATATCAATCTTAACCTGTCTTCCTCTTTTCTTATCTCCCCCTCTCCCCTCTTCCCTGGTCTTCCCACCTCTTCCCTTGTCTTCCCTGGTCTTCCCCCCCTCTTCCCTTGTCTTCCCCCTTCTCCTCAGTCCACTGCCATCCGATTGTGACAGCCCTATGTGTCAGCACAGACAACTTCCTCACTGTGTTGCTGTGACATGGGTGACTTTACTGATCCAGAAACACTTAATAAACAATGGCGGACATTTTGACCCAACACCAAAACACATAGGGCTCTGGTCAAACAAATTGTGTTTTATATAGAGGAGAGGGTGACATTTGGCAACACTCCCATATTCTCCATATTATCTTTCATGAAGGAGAGCTCGTGGCCTAACAACAGATGAAAGCTAAGGCCAACTAAACAGAAGGACAGAGTTTTGTTCAAAGGGAAAGGATAGAGGGATAGAGGGAGAGTGAGGATAGAGGGTAAGGCCAGCTAAACAGAAGGACGATAGAGGATAAAAGCACAAAGATCAACGT
>NC_034200.2:39181409-39223909 GCF_002021735.2 Oncorhynchus kisutch | reverse complement strand
AGGTAGACCAGGGACCATACTGTAGGTAGACCAGGGGCCATACTGTAGGTAGACCAGGGGCCATACTGTAGGTAGACCAGGGACCATACTGTAGGTAGACCAGGGACCATAGGTAGACCAGGGACCATACTGTAGGTAGACCAGGGACCATAGGTAGACCAGGGACCATAGGTAGACCAGGGACCATAGGTAGACCAGGGACCATAGGTAGACCAGGGACCATACTGTAGGTAGACCAGGGACCATAGGTAGACCAGGGACCAAACAATTTACAGTAGCAAGTGTTTTCTAGGTTGGGTTGTATATGCTAGGATAGTGATCTGTTGACTAGGTTGGGCTGTGTATGCTAGGTTAGTGATTTGTTTACTAGGTTGGGCTGTGTATGCTAGGATAGTGATCTGTTGACTAGGTAGGGCTGTGTATGCTAGCTTAGTGATTTGTTTACTAGGTTGGGCTGTATATGCTACCTACCTCCTCATGCCTTTTGCACACAATGCATATAGACTCCCCCCTTTTTTCTACTGTGTTATTGACTTGTTAATTGTTTACTCCATGTGTAACTCTGTGTTGTCTGTTCACACTGCTATGCTTTATCTTGGCCAGGTCGCAGTTGGAAATGAGAACTTGTTCTCAACTAGCCTACCTGGTTAAATGAAGGTGTTCTCAACTAGCCTACCTGGTTAAATGAAGGTGAAATAAAATAAAAAATAAAGTGATTTGTTGACTAGGTTGGGCTGTGTATGCTAGGTTAGTGATCTGTTGACTAGGTTGGGCTGTGTATGCTAGGATACTGATTTGTTGACTAGGTTGGGCTGTATATGCTAGCATACTGATTTGTTGACTAGGTTGGGCTGTGTATGCTAGGATAGTGATTTGTTGACTAGGTTGGGCTGTGTATGCTAGGATAGTGATTTGTTGACTAGGTTGGGCTGTGTATGCTAGGATAGTGATTTGTTGACTAGATTGGGCTGTGTATGCTAGGTTAGTGATTTGTTTACTAGGTTGGGCTGTGTATGCTAGGATAGTGATTTGTTGATTAGATTGGGCTGTGTATGCTAGGTTAGTGATTTGTTGACTAGGTTGGGCTGTGCATGCTAGGATAGTGATTTATTTGGATTGTTCAGTATGATTCAAGGTGTTTTTCACATATCTCTTCGATGATATATCGTTCGTGGAAGTCTGCTTGCTCCTCTGAATCACATGGAAGAATGCTTGCAGCTGAAGATTACGCACCAATTTCGACAAAGGACACCGGGCGGACACCTGGTAAATGTAGTCTCTTTTGGCCAATCTTCCAATGATATGCCTACAAATACTTCACAATGCTGCAGACACCTTGGGGAAACGGCAGAAAGTGTAGGCTCGTTCCTGGCGCATTCACAGCCATATAAGGAGACAATGGAAAACAGCGCCTCGAAAATTTTGCTCACTTCCTGTTTGAAGTGTCATCTTGGTTTCGCCTGTAGCATCAGTTCTGTGGCACTCACAGATGATATCTTTGCAGTTTTGGAAACGTCAGGGTGTTTTCTTTCCAAAGCTGTCATTTATATGCATAGTCGAGCATCTTTTCGTGACAAAATATCTTGTTTAAAACGGGAGTGTTTTTTTATCTAAAAATGAAATACTGCCCCCTAGAGTCTCAAGAGGTTATTAAACAACATGTGCTTTCTCACGACTTCCGCCGAAGTCCGTTCCTTGTTCGGGCGGCGCTCGATGGTCGGCGTCTCCAGTCTTCTAGCCATCATCGATCCACTTTTAATTTCTCTTTTGTTTTATCTTGTCTTCCATCAGACCTGGTCTCAATTCTCTCGTTACATGTTGTGTATTTAACCCGCTGTTCCCCCCATGTCTTTGTGAGGAAGTGTTTATTGTAAGTGCATGTGCAGGTTTTCTCTGGTACGCGACGGGTTTTGTACCCATTTGTTTGTTGTTCTGGTTTCCGGTGGTTTTTATGAATAAAACTGCTCCGTTGATTACCCAGTTTTTCTCTCCTGCGCCTGACGCCCCTTCCGCCAGTTACGCACTTCCTTACAGGTCTCCATTTTTTGAAAGAATTTGCCAACGTCAGTAAGCTTATACTGATTGAAAAGTGAACGGCCATTACATGTTGTTGTTACTCTGTTTAGTGGTGTCTAAGGTTGATGACATCACTCACATTTGACAGACAGAGAGCTGGAGGTGAATCACTGATTCCTAATGGCACCCTATTCCCTACACAGTGCACTGCCTTTGACAGAGCCCGTAGTGGGACGCAGCCGTTATATTGATAAAGTGGAAATCCTCCCGCATCTGCTGGGCCCTGGTCAAAAGTTCTGCACTTGATGTCGTTAAAACGGTCGCTGACCTCACACCCGTGTGTGTGTGTGTGTGTGTGTCTCTACGCGTGCGTTCACACGCGTGTACACCAAAGGAATGACTGACCTCTGACCTTTGTTATGAAGCCAGCTATAGAGGTCAAACCCAATATCAGAGGCTCAGCTGTCTAAATGAGCTGTAATCTGTTGTTTGTAGAGAAACTCCCATCAGACCGACCTGTGTAGCCCAGACCTGTAGACTGGTAGAAGCTCTATCTATATGTACAGTGCCTTGCGAAAGTATTCGGCCCCCTTGAACTTTGCGACCTTTTGCCACATTTCAGGCTTCAAACATAAAGATATAAAACTGTATTTTTTTGTGAAGAATCAACAACAAGTGGGACACAATCATGAAGTGGAACGACATTTATTGGATATTTCAAACTTTTTTAACAAATCAAAACTGAAAAATTGGGCGTGCAAAATTATTCCACCCCTTTACTTTCAGTGCAGCAAACTCTCTCCAGAAGTTCAGTGAGGATCTCTGAATGATCCAATGTTGACCTAAATGACTAATGATGATAAATACAATCCACCTGTGTGTAATCAAGTCTCCGTATAAATGCACCTGCACTGTGATAGTCTCAGAGGTCCGTTAAAAGCGCAGAGAGCATCATGAAGAACAAGGAGCACACCAGGCAGGTCCGAGATACTGTTGTGAAGAAGTTTAAAGCCGGATTTGGATACAAAAAGATTTCCCAACCTTTAAACATCCCAAGGAGCACTGTGCAAGCGATAATATTGAAATGGACGGAGTATCAGACCACTGCAAATCTACCAAGACCTGGCCGTCCCTCTAAACTTACAGCTCATACAAGGAGAAGACTGATCAGAGATGCAGCCAAGAGGCCCATGATCACTCTGGATGAACTGCAGAGATCTACAGCTGAGGTGGGAGACTCTGTCCATAGGACAACAATCAGTCATATATTGCACAAATCTGGCCTTTATGGAAGAGTGGCAAGAAGAAAGCCATTTCTTAAAGATATCCATAAAAAGTGTCATTTAAAGTTTGCCACAAGCCACCTGGGAGACACACCAAACATGTGGAAGAAGGTGCTCTGGTCAGATGAAACCAAAATTGAACTTTTTGGCAACAATGCAAAACGTTATGTTTGGCGTAAAAGCAACACAGCTCATCACCCTGAACACACCATCCCCACTGTCAAACATGGTGGTGGCAGCATCATGGTTTGGGCCTGCTTTTCTTCAGCAGGGACAGGGAAGATGGTTAAAATTGATGGGAAGATGGATGGAGCCAAATACAGGACCATTCTGGAAGAAAACCTGATGGAGTCTGCAAAAGACCTGAGACTGGGACGGAGATTTGTCTTCCAACAAGACAATGATCCAAAACATAAAGCAAAATCTACAATGGAATGGTTCAAAAATAAACATATCCAGGTGTTAGAATGGCCAAGTCAAAGTCCAGACCTGAATCCAATCGAGAATCTGTGAAAAGAACTGAAAACTGCTGTTCACAAATGCTCTCCATTCAACCTCACTGAGCTCGAGCTGTTTTGCAAGGAGGAATGGGAAAAAATTCAGTCTCTTGATGTGCAAAACTGATAGAGACATACCCCAAGCGACTTACAGCTGTAATCGCAGCAAAAGGTGGCGCTACAAAGTATTAACTTAAGGGGGCTGAATAATTTTGCACGCCCAATTTTTCTGTTTTTGAATTGTTAAAAAAGTTTGAAATATCCAATAAATGTCGTTCCACTTCATGATTGTGTCCCACTTGTTGTTGATTCATCACAAAAAAATACAGTTTTATATCTTTATGTTTGAAGCCTGAAATGTGGCAAAAGGTCGCAAAGTTCAAGGGGGCCGAATACTTTCGCAAGGCACTGTATATGACTGATGTTGTTACGGCTTTCTAGTTGTGATGAAGGAGAGTCGGACCAAACTGCAGCGTGTCGATTGCGATCCATGTTTATAAAACAAACGTAAACACGACTAAACACGAACACTACAAAACAATAAACGAAAACCGAAAACAGCCTATACTAGTGCAAACTAACAGAGAGTACACATAGGACAGATAGGACAATCACCCACGAAATACAAAGTGAAACTCAGGCTACCTAAATACAGTTCCCAATCCGAGACAATGAGAATCACCTGACTCAGATTGAGAACCGCCTCAGGCAGCCAAGCCTATACTAGACACACCCCTAATCAACCACAATCCCAATGCCTACAAAAACCCCAATAGGACAATACAATAACCCCATGTCACACCCTGGCCTGAACAAATAATAAAGATAACCCCAAAATACTTTGACCAGGGCGTGACAGAACCCCCCCCCCCTAAGGGGCGGACTCCCGAACGCACCTCAAAACAATAGGGAGGGTCCGGGTGGGCATCTGTCCATGGTGGCGGCTCCGGCGCCGGACAAGGACCCCACTCAGTCAATGTCTTAATCCCCTCTCCCTTCGTCTCTGGATAGTCCACCCTCGCCGCCGACCATGGCCTAGTAGTCCTCACCCAGAAACCCACTGGACTGAGAAGCAGATCGGGACTGAAGGACAGCTCGGGACTGAGGGGAAGCTCGGGAGTGAGAGAAAGCTCAGGAGTGAGAGAAAGCTCAGGAGTGAGAGAAAGCTCAGGAGTGAGAGGAAGCTCAGGAGTGAGAGGAAGCTCAGGAGTGAGAGGAAGCTCAGGCAGGTAGGTAGATCTACCAGATCCTGGCTGGTTGGCAGATCCTGGCCGACTGGCGGATCCTGGCCGACTGGCAGATCTGGAAGAGTCTGGCTGACTGGCAGATCTGGAAGAGTCTGGCAGATCTGGCGGCGCTGGGCAGACTGGCGGTGCTGGGCAGACTGGCGGCGCTGGGCAGACTGGCGACGCTGGGCAGACTGGCGGTGCTGGGCAGACTGGCGATGCTGGGCAGACTGGCGGTGCTGGGCAGACTGGTGACGCTGGGCAGACTGTCGACGCTGGGCAGACTGGGGGCACTGGCGGCGCTGGGCAGACTGGCGGCACTGGCTGCTCCATATAGGCTGACAGCTCTGGCGGCTTCTTACAGACTGACAGCTCTGGCGGCTTCGTGCTGACTGGCAGCTCCTTGCAGACTGGCAGCTCCTTACAGACTGACAGCTCCTTGCAGACTGACAGCTCCTTGCAGACTGACAGCTCCGTGCAGACTGACAGCTCCTTGCAGACTGACAGCTCCTTGCAGACTGACAGCTCCATGCAGACTGACAGCTCTGGCTGCTCCATGCAGACTGACAGCTCTGGCTGCTCCATGCAGGCTGGCAGCTCTGGCTTCTCCATGCAGGCTGGCAGCTCCAGCTGCTCCATGCAGACTGACAGCTCTGGCTGCTCCATGCAGGCTGACAGCTCTGGTGGCTTCTTACAGACTGACAGCTCCATATAGGCTGGCAGCTCTGGCTTCTCCATGCAGGCTGGCAGCTCCAGCTGCTCCCTGCAGGCTGGCAGCTCCAGCTGCTCCCTGCAGGCTGGCAGCTCTGTCTGCGCTGAACAGGCGGGAGACTCCGGCAGCGCTGTAGATGAGAAAGGCTCTGGCTGCGCTGAACAGGCGGGAGACTCCAGCAGCGCTGTAGAGGAGAAAGGCTCTGGCAGCGCTGGAGAGGAGAAAGGCTCTAGCTGCGCTAAACAGGCGGGAGACTCCAGCAGCGCAGGAGAGGAGAAAAGCGCTGGCTGCGCTGAACAGGCGAGGCGTACTGAAGGCCTGGTGCGTAGTGCTGGAACTGGTGGTACTGGATCGAGGACACGCACAGGAAGCCTGGTGCGGGGAGCTGCTACCGGAGGACTGGAGTGTGGAGGTGGCACAGGATGGGCTAGACCGTGAAGGCGTACTGGAGATCTTGAGAGCAATGTTGGCACAGGACGTGCAAGGCTAGGGATGTGCACAGGAGGCCTGGTGCGTGAGGCTGGCACCAACTTCACCAGCCGACTAACACGCACCTCAGGACGAGTATGGAGCACTAACCCAGGTGCCATCAAATCCCCAACACGTTCCGTCGGGCGAATCCCATGCAAAAAGCACCAACACAGCAACTCCCTCATTTCTCTCTCCTCCAATTTCCCCATTAACTCCTTCACAGTCTCTGTTTCGCTCACCTCCAACACCGGCTCTGGTTCTGGTCTCCTCCTTGGCTCCTCACGATAAATAGGGAGAGTTGGCTCAGGTCTGACTACTGACTCTGCCACACTCTCCCTGAGCCCCCCCCCCCAAGAAATTTTTGGGGGTGATTCTCAGGCTTCCATCCGCTACGCCGTGCTGCCTCCTCATATCTGCGCCTCTCAGCTTTCTCCGCCTCCAGTTCTTCCTTGGGGCGGCGATATTCTCCAGGCTGAGCCCAGGGTCCTTTACCGTCCAGTTCTTCCTCCCATGTCCATTTCTCCAGGTGGTGCAGCCTCTCCCACTGCAGCTGCTGCTGCTCCTGCTGCTGCTGCCTCTGTTGCCTCTCCTGGGGCTCCTGCCTGTTAACACGCTGCTTGGTCCGTTGGTGGTGGGTGATTCTGTTACGGCTTTCTAGTTGTGATGAAGGAGAGTCGGACCAAACTGCAGCGTGTCGATTGCGATCCATGTTTATAAAACAAACGTAAACACGACTAAACACGAACACTACAAAACAATAAACGAAAACCGAAAACAGCCTATACTAGTGCAAACTAACAGAGAGTACACATAGGACAGATAGGACAATCACCCACGAAATACAAAGTGAAACTCAGGCTACCTAAATACAGTTCCCAATCCGAGACAATGAGAATCACCTGACTCAGATTGAGAACCGCCTCAGGCAGCCAAGCCTATACTAGACACACCCCTAATCAACCACAATCCCAATGCCTACAAACACCCCAATAGGACAATACAATAACCCCATGTCACACCCTGGCCTGAACAAATAATAAAGATAAACACAAAATACTTTGACCTGGGCGTGACAGATGTAGACAGAAAGACATCAGTGTTCTGTTAGAATGACATCAACGTTCTGTTAGAATGACATCAACGTTCTGTTAGAATGACATCAACGTTCTGTTAGAATGACATCAGCGTTCTGTTAGAATGACATCAGTGTTCTGTTAGAATGACATCAGTGTTCTGTTAGAATGACATCAGCGTTCTGTTAGAATGACATCAGCGTTCTGTTAGAATGACATCAGCGTTCTGTTAGAATGACATCAGCGTTCTGTTAGAATGACATCAGTGTTCTGTTAGAATGACATCAGCGTTCTGTTAGAATGACATGAGAATGTTCCATTGGGCTTTAGAACAGAAGTCTTCATCAGTGGAGCATCAAACACACACAAACACACACACTTTACGTACCGCCGGCTGAATGATTTATGTAATTGTCATCTCTTATTTGTTGAAACAAAGTTTCTACATTTCTGTTCCACCACACCAGTCAAACCAGCAGAGACCAGCAAGGACAGAGACAGAGACAGAGACCACCAGAGACAGAGACATAGACAGAGACAGAGACCAGCAGAGACAGAGACAGAGACAGGGACAGAGACAGAGACCAGCAGAGACAGAGACAGAGACCACCAGAGACAGAGACATAGACAGAGACTGAGACCAGCAGAGACAGAGACAGAGACAGGGACAGAGACAGAGACAGAGACAGAGACAGAGACAGAGACCAGCAGGGACAGAGACAGAGACAGGGACAGAGACAGAGACAGAGACAGAGACCAGCAGAGACAGAGACAGAGACAGAGACAGAGACAGGGACAGAGACAGAGACAGAGACAGAGACCAGCAGGGACAGAGACAGAGACAGAGACAGGGACAGGGACAGATACAGAGACAGAGAGAGAGACAGAAACAGGGACAGGGACAGAGACAGAGACAGGGACAGAGACAGAGACAGAGACAGAGACAGAGACAGAGACAGGGACAGGGACAGAGACAGAGACAGAGACCAGCAGGGACAGAGACAGAGACCAGCGGGGACAGAGACAGAGACCAGCAGGGACAGAGACAGAGACCAGCAGGGACAGAGACAGAGACCAGCAGGGACAGAGACAGAGACAGAGACCAGCAGGAACAGAGACAGAGACCACCTGCTGCCTAATCCTTGCTACGTGCTCCCTGCTGCCTAATCCCTGCTCCCTGCTGCCTAATCCCTGCTCCCTGCTGCCTAATCCCTGCTCCCTGCTGCCTAATCCCTGCTTCCTGCTGCCTAATCCCTGCTACGTGCTCCCTGCTGCCTAATCCCTGCTTCCTGCTGCCTAATCCCTGCTACGTGCTCCCTGCTGCCTAATCCCTGCTTCCTGCTGCCTAATCCCTGCTACGTGCTCCCTGCTGCCTAATCCCTGCTTCCTGCTGCCTAATCCCTGCTACATGCTCCCTGCTGCCTAATCCCTGCTACATGCTCCCTGCTGCCTAATCCCTGCTACATACTCCCTGCTGCCTAATCCCTGCTACGTGCTCCCTGCTGCCTAATCCCTGCTTCCTGCTGCCTAATCCCTGCTTCCTGCTGCCTGCTGCCTAATCCCTGCTATATGCTCCCTGCTGCCTAATCCCTGCTACATGCTCCCTGCTGCCTAATCCCTGCTACATGCTCCCTGCTGCCTAATCCCTGCTATATGCTCCCTGCTGCCTAATCCCTGCTACATGCTGCCTAATCCCTGCTACATGCTCCCTGCTGCCTAATCCCTGCTATATGCTCCCTGCTGCCTAATCCCTGCTATATGCTTCCTGCTGCCTAATCCCTGCTACATGCTGCCTAATCCCTGCTATATGCTCCCTGCTGCCTAATCCCTGCTATATGCTCCCTGCTGCCTAATCCCTGCTACATGCTCCCTGCTGCCTAATCCCTGCTACATGCTCCCTGCTGCCTAATCCCTGCTATATGCTCCCTGCTGCCTAATCCCTGCTACATGCTGCCTAATCCCTGCTACATGCTGCCTAATCCCTGCTACATGCTCCCTGCTGCCTAATCCCTGCTATATGCTCCCTGCTGCCTAATCCCTGCTATATGCTCCCTGCTACCTAATCCCTGCTCCCTGTTCCCTAAAACAAACCAACAAACCAGAAGAGAATATCAACTTCAACACACCCCACAGTGAGTGCGTGAGCAGTAGCTACAGTACCTCTATCTTCCTCAGCGTCACAATTGGCACCCTATTCCTTTTATAGTGCACTACTTTTGCCCATTGGCGTATTAGGGTGTAGTCCTCTATTAAGGCCATAGTGGGCCATTTGGGACACACACTCACTGTTCCTTGGTTGCCAGAAACATTACTTAGAGCACAGCACAATGAGGTACGGTTCTAAATTTGGCAGTGACATTTGTTTTGGTTGCGAAACATGACCCAGAGTTTTTAGACGGCAATGTGACCTTAACACTTAACAGAAAAAAAGATAACCTCTAGACTTCATAACTCATCTTACCCTGAGGATAAAGAAGTGGAATATGAAAAACTGAATTTATGCATTTGCGGTTCAAATGAATTAAGGTTCAGGTTAAGGTTAGGTTTAGGAATGAAGGTTAGGGTTAAGGTGAGGTTAAGGTTAAGGTTAGGGTTAAGGTTAGGTTAAGGTTAGGGTTAAGGTTAGGTTTAGGAATGAAGGTTAGGGTTAAGGTGAGGTTAAGGTTAGGGTTAAGGTTAGGTTTAGGAATGAAGGTTAGGGTTAAGGTGAGGTTAAGGTTAGGGTTAAGGTTAGGTTAAGGTTAGGGTTAAGGTTAGGTTTAGGAATGAAGGTTAGGGTTAAGGTGAGGTTAAGGTTAGGGTTAAGGTTAGGTTTAGGAATGAAGGTTAGGCTAAGGTGAGGTTAAGGTTAGGGTTAAGGTTAGGTTTAGGAATGAAGGTTAGGCTAAGGTGAGGTTAAGGTTAGGGTTATAGGGAAAGGCATAAATGTTAACATTGGGTAGGCGTATCGCTGTCCGTTGTCAATCATTTTTTGCAGGTCAAATGCAGTATACTGCCTTAAGCTAAATGTTTTAGTATTCCTAATAAATGACCATTAAAAAGTTGTCATACAGGTTTGCTACACTCAAGTCATCAAAAAAATCCATAAATCATTTGGTGGATATTTTTTTTATTTAAAACACAAAATGTTTGAGAGAAAACAGAAAAGTGGAAGACAGAGAGGAGGAAGACAGAGAGGAGGAAGACAGAGAATAGGAAGACAGAGAAGAGGAAGACAGAGAAGAGGAAGACAGAGAAGAGGAAGACAGAGAAGAGGAAGACAGAGAAGAGGAAGACAGAGAAGAGGAGGACAGAGAAGAGGAAGACAGAGAAGAGGATGACAGAGAAGAGGAAGACAGAGAAGAGGAGGACAGAGAAGAGGAAGACAGAGAAGAGGAAGACAGAGAAGAGGAGGACAGAGAAGAGGAAGACAGAGAAGAGGATGACAGAGAAGAGGCCTCCAGAGAAGAGGAAGACAGAGAAGAGGAAGACAGAGAACAGGAAGACAGAGAAGAGGAGGACAGAGAAGAGGAAGACAGAGAAGAGGAAGACAGAGAAGAGGAAGACAGAGAAGAGGCCTCCAGAGAAGAGGAAGACAGAGAAGAGGAAGACAGAGAAGAGGAAGACAGAGAAGAGGAAGACAGAGAAGAGGGATACTGAGAAGAGGAAGACAGAAGAGGACTCCAAAGCGTCCCCTTCTCTCCGTGTTTAATTACTGCTGATTAAAGATAAATTGTATTGGTCTTGCATCTGCTCACATCACAGGCAGCGGATTAGCTAGAGTGATTTCCCTGTCCATCATACCGGTGTGTCCCCCAAATGGGACCCGATTCCCTATGTAGTGCACTACTTTGGACCAGGGTTCATAGGGCTATGGTCAAAAGTAGTGCACTACATAGGGAATAGGGTCCCATTTGGGACACACTTAGAGTTACAAATTCTCCCTCTAATCTTTCAGAAGCCTCCACAGAGCCTCCCTCTGACCTTCTGTCTCTCTGTGTGTGTGTGTGTGTGTGTGTGTGTGTGTGTGTGTGTGTGTGTGTGTGTGTGTGTGTGTGTGTGTGTGTGTGTGTGTGTGTGTGTGTGTGTGTGTGTGTGTGTGTGTGTGTGTGTGTGTGTGTCTGTGTGTGTGTGTGTGTGTGTGTCTGTGTGCTTGTGTGTGTGTTCTGGCTCAATCAGGCGCATGGTCTGTTGGAAACTATCAGAACCAACCACGAGGAAAACAACTCCATCGATGTGATTGTCAAACCAATACGATTCCGTAAGTGAAGGGAGCAGAAACAGACTCAGTCCAGACGAGAGCTTCTTGAGTAAGGAGAGACAGACAGAGAGAGAGATAGAGAGGGAGAGAGAGAGAGGGAGAGAGAGAGAGAGAGAGAGACAGAGAGAGGGAGAGAGAGAGAGAGAGGGAGAGAGAGAGAGAGAGAGAGAGAGAGAGAGAGAGCGAGAGAGAGAGAGAGATAGAGAGCGAGAGAGGGAGATTAGACCCAAATAAATCATGAGAAAACAAAAAGATAATTACTTGACACATTGGAAATATTTGTTTTTTTAAAACTGAGTACACAGTGGAAAAATACCTGACCACTGTGACAGAATCAAAATTAAGGACAGCTTTGACTACGTACAGACTCAGTGTGTTAACCTTAAGTGTTTATTACATACACCCAGGAAAAACTATTGGATATCACAGAGACGTCAATTTACCAGCACAACCAGAACTACGACCAGGAATAGAATTAGCGTCTATGTTCAGTATAGTCACTTTAATAACTCTACCTACATGTACATATTACCTCAACTAACCGGTGCCCCCACACATTGACTCTGTACCGGTACCCCCCTGTATATAGTCTCCACATTGACTCTGTACCGTAACACCCTGTATATAGCCTCCACATTGACTCTGTACCAGTACCCCCCTGTATATAGCCTCCACATTGACTCTGTATCGGTACCCCCCCTGTATATAGTCTCACTATTGTTATTTTACTGCTGCTCTTTATTACTTGTTACTACTATTTCTTATTCTTACTTGTATTCTTTCTTTCAATTGCATTGTTGGTCAGGGGCTCGTAAGTAATGTATTCGGCGCATGTGATAAATACAATTTTATTTGAATATGACTTTCGCAAAGCGGATCTTTTGTCTGCACCTCCCAGAGGCCGACACAAAACAACACCGTCGGAAGGATGGGGCAGTCTTCTAGTGAGGCTTCGGATGGGCACACACCACCGACCGCTTCCAAGTATATTACTCGCTAATGTCCCTAGTTAACAAAGTCAACGAAATTAGGGCAAGAGTTGCTTTCCAAAGAGATATCCTGGATGGTAACATACTCTGTTTCACAGAGACATGGCTAGCTGTGGACATGCTGTCGCAGTCCGTACAGCCAATGGGATTTTCAGTGTATCGCGCCGAAAAAAGAAGGGCGGGGGTGTATGTATCATGATTAATGACTCATGGTGTAATTGCAACAACATACAAGAACTGAAGTCCTTTTGTTCACCTGAGCTAGAATTCCTCACAATCAAATGCTGACCGTATTATCTCCCAGGAGAACTCTCCTCGGTTATCTTCACAGCCGTGTATATCTCCCCCTCAAGCGGATACCAAGACGGCCATCAAGGAACTTCACTGGACTTTATGTAAACTGGTATCCTGAGGCTGTATTTATTGTAGCTTGGGATTTCAACAAAGCTAATTTGAGAACAAGGTTACCTAAATTCTATCAGCATACCGATTGCACTACACATGCGAGTAACACACTTGACCATTGCTACTCTAACTTCCCCGATGCATACAAGGCCCTCCCCCACCCTCCTTTCGGCAAATCTGACCATGACTCCATCTAGTTGCTCCACTCCTGTAGGCAGAAACTAAAACAGGAACTAAAACAGGAAGCACCCGTGCTTGCTCCCAGGCAGACTAAATCACTTTTTTGCTGCTTTGAGGACAATACAGTGCCACTGACACGGCCCGCAACCAAAACATGTGGACTCTCCTTCACTGCAGCCGAGGTGAGTAAAACATTTAAACGTGTTAACCCTCGCAAGGCTGCAGGCCCAGACGGCATCCCCAGCCGCGCCCTCAGAGCATGCGCAGACCAGCTGGCTGGTGTGTTTACGGACATATTCAATCAATCCCTATCCCAGTCTGCTGTTCCCACCATTGTTCCTGTTCCCAAGAAGCTAAGGTAACTGAGCTAAACGACTACCCGCCCCGTAGCACTCACTTCCGTCATCATGAAGTGCTTTGAGAGACTTGTCAAGGACCATATCATCTCCACCCTACCTGACACCCTAGACCCACTCCAATTTGCTTACCGCCCAAATAGGTCCACAGACGATGCAATCTCAACCAAACTGCACACTGCCCTAACCCATCTGGACAAGACGAATACCTATGTGAGAATGCTGTTCATCGACCACAGCTCAGCATTTAACACCATAGTACCCTACAAATTCGTCATCAAGCTCGAGACCCTGGGTCTCGACCCCGCCCTGTGCAACTGGGTACTGGACTTCCTGACGGGCCCCCACAGGTGGTGAGGGTAGGTAACAACATCTCCACCCTGCTGATCCTCAACACAGTGGTAAGCTGTTATCACCGACACCGCCTGGTACAGCACCTGCACTGCCCCACAACTGCAGGGCTCTCCAGAGTAGTGAGGTCTGCACAACGCATCACTGAGGGCAAACTACCTGCCCACCAGGACACCTACAACACCCAAATGTCACAGGAAGACAAAAGATCATCAAGGACAACACCCACCCAAGCCACTGCCTGTTCAGCCATAGATGAGGTCAATGCAGATGCATCAAAGCTGGCATAGAGAGATTGAAAAATAGCTTCTATCGCAAGCCATCCTGATCTCTCTTTTGAAGAACATATCAAGACCATTTCGAGGACAGCTTTTTTCCATCTACGTAACATTGCAAAAATCAGAAACTTTCTGGTCCAAAAATGATGCAGAAAAAATTAATCCATGCTTTTGTCCTTCTAGGTTAGACTACTGCAATGCTCTATGTTCCGGCTACCCGGATAAAGCACTAAATAAACTTCAGTTAGTGCTAAATACGGGCTGCTAGAATCCTGACTAGAACCAAAAAATTTGATCATATTACTCCAGTGCTAGCCTCTCTACACTGGCTTCCTGTCAAAGCAAGGGCTGATTTCAAAGGTTTTACTGCTAACCTACAAAGCATTACATGGGCTTGCTCCTACCTATCTCTCTGATTTGGTCCTGCCGTACATACCTACACGTACGCTACGGTCACAAGACGCAGAACTCCTAATTGTCCCAGAATTTCTAAGCAAACATGGCTTTCTCCTATAGAGCTTCCATTTTTATGGAACGGTCTGCCTACCCATGTCAGAGACGCAAAACTCGGTCTCAACCTTTAAGTCTTTACTGAAGACTCATCTCTTCAGTGGGTCATATGATTGAGTGTAGTCTGGCCCAGGAGTGGGAGGGTGAACGGAAAGGCTCTGGAGCAACGAACCGCCCTTGCTGTCTCTGCCTGGCCGGGTTCCCCTCTTTCCACTGGGATTCTCTGCCTCTAACCCTATTACAGGGGCTGAGTCACTGGCTTGATGGGGCTCTCTCATGCCGTCCCTGGAGGGGGGTGCGTCACCTGAGTGGGTTTATTCACTGTTGTGGTCATCCTGTCTGGGTTGGCGCCCCCCCCTTGGGTTTTGCCGTGGCGGAGATCTTTGTGGGCTATACTCAGCCTTGTCTCAGGATGGTAAGTTGGTGGTTGAAGATATCCCTCTAGTGGTGTGGGGGCTGTGCTTTGGCAAAGTGGGTGGGGTTATATCCTTCCTGTTTGGCCCTGTCCGGGGGTGTCCTCGGATGGGGCCACAGTGTCTCCTGACCCCTCCTGTCTCAGCCTCCAGTATTTATGCTGCAGTAGTTTATGTGTCGGGGGCTGGGGTCAGTTTGTTATATCTGGAGTACTTCTCCTGTCCTATTCGGTGTCCTGTGTGAATCTAAGTGTGTGTTCTCTAATTCTCTCCTTCTCTCTTTCTTCTCTCTCTCGGAGGACCTGAGCCCTAGGACCATGCCCCAGGACTACCTGACATGATGACTCCTTGCTGTCCCCAGTCCACCTGGCCATGCTGCTGTTCCAGTTTCAACTGACCTGAGCCCTAGGACCATGCCCCAGGACTACCTGACATGATGACTCCTTGCTGTCCCCAGTCCACCTGGCCATGCTGCTGCTCCAGTTTCAACTTCCACCTGACTGTGCTGCTGCTCCAGTTTCAACTGTTCTGCCTTATTATTATTCGACCATGCTGGTCATTTATGAACATTTGAACATCTTGGCCATGTTCTGTTATAATCTCCACCCGGCACAGCCAGAAGAGGACTGGCCACCCACATAGCCTGGTTGCCTGGTTCCTCTCTAGGTTTCTTCCTAGGTATTGGCCTTTCTAGGGAGTTTTTCCTAGCCACCGTGCTTCTACACCTGCATTGCTTGCTGTTTGGGGTTTTAGGCTGGGTTTCTGTACAGCACTTTGAGATATCAGCTGATGTACGAAGGGCTATATAAATAAATTTGATTTGATTTGATTTGATTTGATTTGATTTGATTGTTAAACAGCCACCGCTAGCACAGAGAGACGGCTGCCTACCTACAGACGTGATATCATTGGCCACTTTAATAAATGGATCACTAGTCACTTTAATAATGCCACTTTAAGAATGTTTACATATCTCTCATTACTCATCTCTTATGTATATACTGTCTACTGTATCCTACACTATCTATTCTTGACTATCTATTAAACGCTCTGTCACTGCTCATCCATATATTTTATACTGATATATTCTCATCCCATTCCTTCATTAGATTGTGTGCATTAGGTTTTGTTGTGGTATTTGTTAGATATGATTTATTTTTGTGGAATTGTTAGATATTGCCTGTTAGATACTGCTGCACTGTCGGATCGAGAAGCATTAGCATTTCATAACACTCACAATAAAGACTGTTAGATACTGCTGCACTGTCGGATCGAGAAGCATTAGCATTTCATAACACTCACAATAAAGCCTGTTAGATACTGCTGCACTGTCGGATCGAGAAGCATTAGCATTTCATAACAATAAAAACTGTTAGATACTGCTGCACTGTCGGATCGAGAAGCATTAGCATTTCATAACACTCACAATAAAGCCTGTTAGATACTGCTGCACTGTCGGATCGAGAAGCATTAGCATTTCATAACAATAAAAACTGTTAGATACTGCTGCACTGTCGGATCGAGAAGCATTAGCATTTCATAACACTCACAATAAAAACTGCAAACATTGTGTTTGTGAGCAATAAAATTTGATTTAGATTTGATTTGGCCATGTTAACATGTGTTTTCCATGCCAATAAAGCTTTTGAATTGAAATTGAAATTGAATTGAGAGAGAGAGAGAGAAATAGAGTAGGCAAGGGAGGGAGAGAGAGAGAGAGAGAGAGAGAGAGAGAGAGAGAGAGAGAAATAGAGTGGGCGAGGGAGGGAGAGAGAGAGAGAGAGAGAGAAATAGAGTAGGCAAGGGAGGGAGAGAGAGAGAGAGAGAGAAATCGAGTGGGCGAGGGAGGGAGAGAGAGAGAGAGAGAGAGAGAGAGAAATAGAGTAGGCAAGGGAGGGAGAGAGAGAGAGAGAGAGAGAGAGAGAGAGAAATAGAGTGGGCGAGGGAGGGAGAGAGAGAGAGAGAGAGAGAGAGAAATAGAGAGAGAGAGAGAGAGAGAGAGAGAGAGAGAGAGGGAGAGAGAGAGAGAGAGAGAGAGAGAGGGAGAGAGAGAGAGAGAGAGAGAGAGAGAGAAATAGAGTAAGGCAAGGGGAGGGAGAGAGGAGAGAGAGAAGAGAGGGAGAGAGAGAGAGAGAGAGAGAGAGAGGAATAGAGTAGGCAAGGGAGGGAGAGAGAGAGAGAGAGAGAGGGAGAGAGCGAGAGAGAGAAGAGAGGAGAGAGAGAAATAGAGTAGGCAAGGGAGGAGAGAGAGAGAGAGAGATGAGAGAGAGAGAGAGACGAGAGAGAGAAGAAATTAGAGTAGGCTAGGGAGAGGAGAGAGAGAGAGAGAGAGAGAGAGAGAGAGAGAGAGAGAGAATAGAGTAGGCAAGGGAGGGAGAGAGGAGAGAGAGAGAGAGAGAGGAGAGAGAAATAAGTGGGTGTCGAGGGAGGATGAGAGAGGATGAGAGAGAGAGAGAGAGAGAGAGAGAGGAGAGAGAGAGAGAGAGAGAGGGAGAGAGAGAGAGAGAGAGAGAGAGAGAGAGAGAGAGAGAGAGAAATAGAGTTAGGCCAAGGGAGGAGAGAGAGACGAGAGAGAGAGAGAGAGGAGAGAGAGAAATAGAGTGGGGGCAGAGGGGAGGAGAGAGAGAGAGAGAGAGAGAGAGAGAGAGAGAGATGTAGAGAGAGAGAGAGAGGGAGAGAGAGAGAGAGAGAGGAGAGAGAGAGGGAGAGAGGGAGAGAGAGAGAGAGAGAGAGAGAGAGAGAGAGAGAGAGAGAAATAGAGTAGGCAAGGGAGGGAGAGAGAGAGAGAGAGAGAGAGAGAGAGACTCAAGTCAAATTCCATTATCAAAACTAATTTGATGAATAATGAAAAATATACTTTTTTTAAATGTATTTTATGTAAATTAAGACGTACTTTCAACTAATAAGAACACAGTATGAAACAAGACTCTATTATCTTGTAGTCTTCTCACTGGATAAAGATGCAAGCGGCACAGTATATGGACAAAGAGAGAGAGCGAGAGTTAATTTTTATAGTTTTTTTTCACTTTTGTTTATTATCTACAACACTTCCTTTGGCAATGTTAACATACAGCTGAAGTCTGAAGTTTACATACAATTAGGTTGGAGTCTTTTAAACTCGTTTACATACAATTAGGTTGGAGTCTTTCAAGCTCGTTTACATACAATTAGGTTGGAGTCTTTTAAGCTCGTTTACATACACTTAGGTTGGAGCCATTAAAACTAGTTTACATACACTTAGGTTGGAGTCATTTAAGCTTGTTTATCAACCATTCCACATATTTATTTTTAACAAACTATAGTTTTGGCAACTTGGTTAGGACATCTACTTTGTGCATGACACAAGGAATTTTTCCACCAATTGTTTACAGACAGATTATTTCACTTATAATTCACTGTATCACAATTCCAGTAGGTCAGAAGTTTACATACACTAAGTTGACTGTGCCTTTAAACAGCTTGGAAAATTATGACATGGCTTTAGAAGCTTCTGATAGGCTAATTGACATAATTTTAGTCAATTGGAGATGTACCTGTGGATGTATTTCAAGGCCTATCTTCAAACTCAGTGCCTCTTTCTATCTTCAAACTCAGTGCCTCTTTGTTTGACATCATGGGAAAATCAAAAGAAATCAGGCAACACCTCAGAAACAATTGGAGACCTCCAATTTGGTTCATCCTTGGGAACAATTTCCAAACGCCTGAAGGTACCACGTTCATCTGTACAAACAATAGTACGCAAGTATAAACAACATGGGACCACGCAGCCGTCATGCAGCTCAGGAAGGAGACGCATTCTGTCTCCTAGAGATGAATGTACTGTGGTGCGAAAAGTGCAAATCAATCCCAGAACAACAACAAAGGACCTTGTGAAGATGCAGGAGGATTCAGGTACAAAAGTATCTATATCCATAGTAAAACGAGTCCTATATCGACATAACCTGAAAGGCCGCTCAGCAAGGTAGGAGCCACTGCTCCAAAACTGCCATAAAAAAAGCCAGACTCCGTGTTTTTCAACTGCACATGGGGGACAAAGATCGTAGTTTTTGTAGAAATGTCCTCTGGTCTGCTGAATCATATATATAACGGTTTGGCCATAATGACCATTGCTATGTTTGGAGGAAAAAGGGGGAGGCTTGCAAGCCAGAGGAACACCATCCCAACCGTGAAGCACAGGGGTGGCAGCATCATGTTGTGGGGGTGCTTTCCTGCAGGTGGGACTGGTGCACTTCACAAAATAGATGGCTTCATGAGGAAGGGAAAGGATAGCATCGAGAGGTGTGAATATTATGTGGCTATATTGAAGCAACATCTCAAGACATCGGTCAGGAAGTTAAAGCTTGGTCGCAAATGTGTCTTTCAAATGGACAATGACCCCAAGCATACTTTCAAAGTTGTGGAAAAATTGCTTAAGGACAACAAAGGCAAGGTATTGGAGTGGCCATCACAAAGCCCTGACCTCAATCCTATAGAAAATTTGTGGGCAGAACTGAAAAAGTGTGTGCGAGCAAGGAGGCCTACAAAACTGACTCAGTTACACCAGCTCTGTCAGGAGGAATGGGCCAAAATTCACCCAACTTATTGTGGGAAGCTTGTGGAAGGCTACCCGAAACGTTTGACCCAAGTTAAATCATTTAAAGGCAATGCTACCAAATACTAATTGAGTGTATGTAAACTTCTGACCCACTGCTAATGTGATGAAAGAAATAAAGCTGAAATAAATCATTCTCTCTACTATTATTCTGACATTTCACACTCTTAAAATAAAGTGGTCCTAACTGACCTAAGATAGGGAATGTTTACTAGGATTAAATGTCAGGAATTGTGAAAAATGATGCACCCATCCTGTTAGTAGGATCATTTTCATCAACATCCGCAAAATTGCAGAGTTCCAAATTCAAATTAAATTACTAAAAACATTTAATTTTCATGAAATCACAAGTGCAATATAGCAAAACACATCTTAGCTTGTTCTTAATCCACCTGGCATTTCAGATTTCCAAAAAGCTTTTCGGCAAAAGCATACCAAGCGTTTATGTAAGCACATCTCTCTCAGCAGACAAAACATTACAAACAGCTAGCAGAAAAGTAGATTGGTCACGAAAGTCAGAAAAGCAATAAAATGAATCGCTTACCTTTGATGATCTTCGGATGTTTTGCACTCACGAGACTCCCAGCTACACAATAAATGTTCCTTTTGTTCCATAAACATTATTTTTATATCCAAAATACCTCCATTTGGTTGGCGTGTTATGTTCAGAAATCCACAGGCTCGAGCAGTCACGACGGAGCAGACGAAAATTCCAAATAGTATCCGTAAAGTTCATAGAAACATGTCAAATGTTTTTTATAATCAATCATCAGGTTGTTTTTACAATATAGAATCAATAATAATTCAACCAGACTGTAGCTTCTTCAATAAGAGAGAGAGAGAAAATGTCTGCCCCTGTTTGCACATGCAAAACGCTGCTGGCACCCAGCCATCCAATGACGCGATGTGATCTTTCTCGCTCATTTTTCAAAATAAAAGCCTGAAACTATGTCTAAAGACTGTTCACGCCATGTGGATGCCATAGGAAAAGGAATCTGGTTGATATCCCTTTAAATGGAGGATAGGCATGCAATGGGAACAGGGAGATTATTTTCTCTTAGGGATTTCCTCGTTGGATTTTCCTCAGGTTTTCGCCTGCAATATCTGTTCTGTTATACTCACAGACAATATTTTGACAGTTTTGGAAACTTTAGAGTGTTTTCTATCCTAATCTGACAATGCAAATTCTAGATACTGGGCCTGAGAAATAGGCAGTTTGATTTGGGTACATTTTCATCCAAACATCAAAATACTGCCCCCTACACTCAATAGGTAAAATGTCTTTGGCTAAGGTGTATGTACACTTCCTACTTCAACTGTATGTTTCATATGCCAATAAAGCCCTTTAATTGAAATTTAATTGAGGGGGGGGGGGTGTAGAGGAAGTGGGGATGGGGGGAGAGGGGGGGAGACTCAGAGAATGGACAGACAACAGACGGACAGATAGATCCATCCAAGCCTTTGTATTGTATGTATAAAGGTGGTCATTCGTTTCCCCTGCATATGTTTAACTGTGTTTAGTATTCACCATCAGGCCCTCTCCTCTAGACACTCATCACTATGGTGCCCATCTATTGAATCCTAATGGGGTGTTTGAATCTAAAGACCCTGCGGTCATACCGTCGCTATCTGGAACCGTGAGGTGGGGAAGAATTCACTCTGTCCTGCAGCCCAGGGTCGGTTAGTGTGTGTCTGTGTCCTGCAGCCCATTGTCTGTTAGTGTGTGTCTGTGTCCTGCAGCCCAGCGTCTGTTTGTGTGTGTCTGTGTCCTGCAGCCCATGGTCTGTTAGTGTGTGTCTGTGTCCTGCAGCCCAGGGTCTGTTAGTGTGTGTCTGTGTCCTATAGCCCAGGGTCTGTTAGTGTGTGTCTGTGTCCTGCAGGCCGGGGTCTGTTAGTGTGTGTCTGTGTCCTGCAGCCCATTGTCTGTTAGTGTGTGTCTGTGTCCTGCAACCCAGGGTCTGTTTGTGTGTGTCTGTGTCCTGCAGCCCAGGGTCTGTTCGTGTGTGTCTGTGTCCTGCAGCCCAGGGTCTGTTTGTGTGTGTCTGTGTCCTGCAGCACAGGTTCTGTTTGTGTGTGTCTGTGTCCTGCAGCCCAGGGTCTGTTAGTGTGTGTCTGTGTCCTGCAGCCCAGGGTATGTTAGTGTGTCGCTGTGCCCTGCAGCCCAGGGTCTGTTTGTGTGTGTCTGTGTCCTGCAGCACAGGGTCTGTTTGTGTGTGTCTGTGTCCTGCAGCCCAGGGTCTGTTTGTGTGCATCTGTGTCCTGCAGCCCAGGGTATGTTAGTGTGTCGCTGTGCCCTGCAGCCCAGGGTCTGTTTGTGTGTGTCTGTGTCCTGCAGCACAGGGTCTGTTTGTGTGCATCTGTGTCCTGCAGCCCAGGGTCTGTTTGTGTGTGTCTGTGTCCTGCAGCCCAGGGTATGTTAGTGTGTCGCTGTGCCCTGCAGCCCAGGGTCTGTTTGTGTGTGTCTGTGTCCTGCAGCACAGGGTCTGTTTGTGTGTGTCTGTGTCCTGCAGCCCAGGGTCTGTTTGTGTGTGTCTGTGTCCTGCAGCCCAGGTTCTGTTTGTGTGTGTCTGTGTCCTGCAGCCCAGGGTCTGTTTGTGTGCGTCTGTGTCCTGCAGCCCAGGGTCTGTTTGTGTGTGTCTGTGTCCTGCAGCCCAGGGTCTGTTTGTGTGTGTCTGTGTCCTGCAGCCCAGGGTCTGTTAGTGTGTGTCTGTGTCCTGCAGCCCAGGGTATGTTAGTGTGTCGCTGTGCCCTGCAGCCCAGGGTCTGTTTGTGTGTGTCTGTGTCCTGCAGCACAGGGTCTGTTTGTGTGTGTCTGTGTCCTGCAGCCCAGGGTCTGTTTGTGTGCATCTGTGTCCTGCAGCCCAGGGTATGTTAGTGTGTCGCTGTGCCCTGCAGCCCAGGGTATGTTAGTGTGTCGCTGTGCCCTGCAGCCCAGGGTCTGTTTGTGTGTGTCTGTGTCCTGCAGCACAGGGTCTGTTTGTGTGTGTCTGTGTCCTGCAGCCCAGGGTCTGTTAGTGTGTCGCTGTGTCCTGCAGCCCAGGGTCTGTTTGTGTGTGTTTGTGTCCTGCAGCCCAGGGTCTGTTTGTGTGTGTCTGTGTCCTGCAGCCCAGGGTCTGTTTGTGTGTGTCTGTGTCCTGCAGCCCAGGGTCTGTTTGTGTGTGTCTGTGTCCTGCAGCCCAGGGTCTGTTTGTGTGTGTCTGTGTCCTGCAGCCCAGGGTCTGTTTGTGTGTGTCTGTGTCCTGCAGCCCAGGGTCTGTTAGTTGTTGTTGTATTAGGGTTTAATATTTTCCAGGTATTTTACAAGTGTCATTCTAAAGCACATAAAGCCTATAGAATGTAAAAAGAGCTTTGATCGGCATGAGGATTCAAGTATGATGCTTCCTGAACCTGTTGAGCCCTACATTAAATACATGTAATGAGCCGTACAGTAAAGACATGTAATGAGCCCTACAGTAAAGACATGTAATGAGCCCTACAGTAAAGACATGTAATGAGCCCTACAGTAAAGACATGTAATGAGCCCTACATTAAAGACATGTAATGAGCCCTACAGTAAAGACATGTAATGAGCCCTACAGTAAAGACATGTAATGAGCCCTACAGTAAAGACATGTAATGAGCCCTACATTAAAGACATGTAATGAGCCCTACAGTAAAGACATGTAATGAGCCCTACAGTAAAGACATGTAATGAGCCGTACAGTAAAGACATGTAATGAGCCCTACAGTAAATACATGTAATGAGCCCTACAGTAAAGACATGTAATGAGCCCTACAGTAAAGACATGTAATGAGCCCTACAGTAAAGACATGTGATGAGGCCTACAGTAAAGACATGTAATGAGCCCTACAGTAAAGACATGTGATGAGGCCTACAGTAAAGACATGTGATGAGGCCTACAGTAAAGACATGTGATGAGGCCTACAGTAAAGACATGTGATGAGGCCTACAGTAAAGACATGTGATGAGGCCTACAGTAAAGACATGTGATGAGGCCTACAGTAAAGACATGTGATGAGGCCTACAGTAAAGACATGTAATGAGCCCTACAGTAAAGACATGTAATGAGCCCTACAGTAAAGACATGTAATGAGCCCTACAGTAAAGACATGTGATGAGGCCTACATTAAAGACATTTAATGAGCCCTACATTAAATACATGTAATGAGCCCTACATTAAAGACATTTATTGAGCCCTACATTAAAGAAATGTAATGAGCCGTACATTAAAGACATGTAATGAGCCCTACATTAAAGACATGTGATGAGGCCTACATTAAAGACATTTAATGAGGCCTAGATTAAATTCATTTATTGAGCCCTACAGTAAAGACATTTAATGAGGCCTAGATTAAATACATTTATTGAGCCCTACATTAAAGACATTTAATGAGCCCTTCTGTCACGCCTTGGTCTTAGTATTTTGTGTTTTCTTTATTATTTTGGTCAGGCCAGGGTGTGACATGGGTTTATTTATGTGGTGTGTTTTGTCTTGGGGTTTTAGTAGGTATTGGGATTGTGGCTTAGTAGGGTTATCTAGAAAAGTCTATGGTTGCCTGAAGTGGTTCTCAATCAGAGGCAGGTGTTTATCGTTGTCTCTGATTGGGAACCATATTTAGGCAGCCATATTCTTTGAGTGTTTCGTGGGTGATTGTTCCTTGTTCCTTGTTCCTGTCTCTGTCTCTGTCTCTGTCTCTGTCTCTGTCTCTGTCTCTGTCTCTGTCTCTGTCTCTGTCTCTGTCTCTGTCTCTGTCTCTGTCTCTGTCTCTGTCTCTGTCTCTGTCTCTGTCTCTGTCTCTGTCTCTGTCTCTGTCTCTGTCTCTGTCTCTGTCTCTGTCTCTGTCTCTGTCTCTGTGTTAGTTTGCACCAGTTTAGGCTGTTTCGGTTTTCACGGTACGGTTTTGTATTGATCGTGTTCTTTCTTAATTAAACATGTAGCAAAATTACTGAGCTGCATTTTGGTCCGACTCTCCTTCACCCGAAGAAAACCCTAACACCTACATTAAAAATAGTTAATGAGCTGCACATTAAAGACATTTAATGAGTCCTACATTAGACATTTAATGAGTCCTACATTAGACATTTAATGATCCCTATATTAAAGACATTTAATGAGCTGTACATTAAAGACATTTAATGATCCCTATATTAAAGACATTTAATGAGTCCTACATTAGACATTTAATGAGTCCTACATTAGACATTTAATGATCCCTATATTAAAGACATTTAATGAGCTGTACATTAAAGACATTTAATGAGCTGTACATTAAATATATTTTATGAGCCCTAGCCCAAAAGAAACAAATGATTGTGCCGTTAGCCAATACATAGCCTATAATATATAGGCTTCCACACATTACACACACCATAAAAGCCCATTGATGTACTGTCGCTATGCTCTCTTGTGTGAATACATTTAACAAGCTCCAATAGGCTAATCTTTGAGGGTAGGCTGTATTAGTGTACTGTATTGCATTATACTGTATTATATGGGCTGGAATGATGGACCTTGTTCCAACCATGAAGCTGGGAGACAACATGTGATCCTGGTGCTGGACATGAGGCCTACAAAGTTACAATTATGCACAACAGGTTTCTGGATATTAACCAAAAAGGGTTCTATGCTCGCTTCATGTATCGCAACCCTTAAGGTTCTATATTGAACTGAAATATGTTCCGTATAGAACCCTAGATGGAACCCAAGGGTTCTACAGTATTCTGGAACCAATTTTGGTTCAGTGAAGCAGAACCCCTGGTGTTCTGATCACATAACTCCACAAAGGGGTTCTAGATAGATGCTTTAGGTGTGTCATATATGAAACAAGTAATAAAACAATTTTTTATTTAAAGGCAGTCTAAAGCAAAGATATTCGAGTGTAGGCTGTTTTAAAACTTTACAGTATAAAAATAAGTTGAGTCCTGAAAGTCTGATGGAGGTGTGTAAATTATCACTCAGTCCTTTATATTACTGTACCATAGCTATGCTGCAGCAAACGTAGGCTTGACTGTGACAAGAAAACCAGATAACGTGATGAGATGATACATGCGTTGTGAACTGAGCTGCATACTGATTGTGTATTGTCTGTCCTCAACCCTGAGGGTTTAATGAATGACAGAAGGCCATAGAGAAGTCAGATTTAGATATTGTATATAATTAAAACACTTTCATTTCACGTCATGCTGTTCATAAAAATAATTTATGATAAATGTACCTGTTTTTCGCAGTTTTTTATCTGAGGGAAAAGGGAGCGGGTTTGTTCGGTAAATCTCGGTAAAACTCGGTAACCCGGATCCCACTATTCAACCCCAGTGTATATCTGCTAATAATTGCCTTTCAAAAGACACATTTGCTTTCAATCTATACAGCCCAACTGACAGCTTGTACATCCTGGTTCATTATACAGCCCAACTGACAGCATGTACATCCTGGTTCACTATACAGCCCAACTGACAGCATGTACATCCTGGTTCACTATACAGCCCAACTGACAGTGTGTACATCCTGGTTCATTATACAGCCCAACTGACAGCATGTACATCCTGGTTCACTATACAGCCCAACTGACAGCTTGTACATCCTGGTTCACTATACAGCCCAACTGACAGCATGTACATCCTGGTGCACTATACAGCCCAACTGACAGCTTGTACATCCTGGTTCCTTATACAGCCCAACTGACAGCGTGTACATCCTGGTTCACTATGCAGCCCAACTGACAGCGTGTACATCCTGGTGCACTATACAGCCCAACTGACAGCTTGTACATCCTGGTTCACTATACAGCCCAACTGACAGCTTGTACATCCTGGGTCACTATACAGCCCAACTGACAGCTTGTACATCCCGGTTCACTATACAGCCCAACTGACAGCGTGTACATCCTGGTTCACTATACAGCCCAACTGACAGCGTGAACATCCCGGTTCACTATACAGCTCAACTGACAGCGTGTACATCCTGGTTCACTATACAGCCCAACTGACAGCGTGTACATCCTGGTTCACTATACAGCCCAACTGACAGCGTGTACATCCTCGTTCACTATACAGCCCAACTGACAGCGTGTACATCCTGGTTCACTATACAGCCCAACTGACAGCGTGAACATCCCGGTTCACTAAACAGCTCAACTGAAAGCGTGTACATCCTGGTTCACTATACAGCCCAACTGACAGCGTGTACATCCTGGTTCACTATACAGCCCAACTGACAGCGTGTACATCCTGGTTCACTATACAGCCCAACTGGCAGCGTGTACATCCTGGTTCACTATACAGCCCAACTGACAGCGTGTACATCATGTGTCTGATTCATTCTGTGCTGAGAGGGGGTTTATAATATAACTGCCAATTAAGTCTCTGGCTACAATTTTTTTTTAAAGGGCCCTACTTTTGACCTTGGCCAATAGGTAACGAGATGCCATTTAGGATACAGTCAGTGAGTTGATTGACAAGAGTTATATTACAAAAAGGCTCATTTTTATTTATTTATTTTACTAGGCAAGTCAGTTAAGAACAAATTCTTATTTTCAATGACGGCCTAGGAACAGTGGGTTAACTGCCTTGTTCAGGGGCAGAACAACAGATTTGTACCTTGTCAGCTCAGGGGTTTGAACTTTCAACCTTCCGGTTACTAGTCCCAACGCTCTAACCACTAGGCTACCCTGCCGCCTTATCAACTGACCTCTTCATATATCTCCTTCCTCAGAACGAACCCCCGGTGTGATTTAGGTGAGGACTAACAGACAGGTCATGTAGACCGGCGAAGAGAGAAGAGTGACAGTCATAAGTAGTACACTCACCATATCATCAGAGAAACTTCTTCTTTGCCATATCTAGCTTGCTCTCTTTTTTTGCGAACTGAACATAATAACACTGAGTTTGAGCTTGAAATACACAGAGGCACTTCAGTATCATCAGTAGTATCATGTTTTGGAGATACACAGCAGCATTGAAAGGAGGTAACCACACAGCCTGCTGAATACCGGAAAAATCACCTGTCAGTACAGAATGTACAACAATAGAGGCCGCATCCCAAAAATAACCCCTTTCCCTAGATACACTACACTCTTAGAAGCATCACTGTTTTCCAGGATGGGTAGGGGGGAGGGGGACTTATGGGACAAATACCCTCTGTGCAGCATCACGGTACTCTGTGGGGCCCTGTATGGTCAACTACCCTCTGTGCAGCATCACGGTACTCTGAGGGGCCCTGTATGGTCAACTACCCTCTGTGCAGCATCACGGTGCTCTGTGGGGCCCTGTATGGTCAACTACCCTCTGTGCAGCATCACGGTACTGTGTGGGGCCCTGTATGGTCAACTACCCCCTGTGCAGCATCACGTTGCTCTGAGGGGCCCTGTATGGTCAACTACCCTCTGTGCAGCATCACAGTGCTCTGAGGGGCCCTGTATGGTCAACTATCCTCTGTGCAGCATCACGGTACTGTGTGGGGCCCTGTATGGTCAACTACCCTCTGTGCAGCATCACGGTGCTCTGAGGGGCCCTGTATGGTCAACTACCCTCTGTGCAGCATCACGGTGCTCTGTGGGGCCCTGTATGGTCAACTACCCTCTGTGCAGCATCACGGTACTGTGTGGGGCCCTGTATGGTCAACTACCCTCTGTGCAGCATCACGGTGCTCTGAGGGGCCCTGTATGGTCAACTACCCTCTGTGCAGCATCACGGTGCTCTGAGGGGCCCTGTATGGTCAACTACCCTCTGTCTAGCATCACAGTGCTCTGAGGGGCCCTGTATGGTCAACTACCCTCTGTGCAGCATCACGGTGCTCTGAGGGGCCCTGTATGGTCAACTACCCTCTGTGCAGCATCACGGTGCTCTGAGGGGCCCTGTATGGTCAAATACCCTCTGTGCAGCATCACAGTGCTCTGAGGGGCCCTGTATGGTCAACTATCCTCTGTGCAGCATCACGGTACTGTGTGGGGCCCTGTATGGTCAACTACCCTCTGTGCAGCATCACGGTGCTCTGAGGGGCCCTGTATGGTCAACTACCCTCTGTGCAGCATCACGGTACTGTGTGGGGCCCTGTATGGTCAACTACCCTCTGTGCAGCATCACGGTGCTCTGAGGGGCCCTGTATGGTCAACTACCCTCTGTGCAGCATCACGGTGCTCTGAGGGGCCCTGTATGGTCAACTACCCTCTGTCTAGCATCACAGTGCTCTGAGGGGCCCTGTATGGTCAACTACCCTCTGTGCAGCATCACGGTGCTCTGAGGGGCCCTGTATGGTCAACTACCCTCTGTGCAGCATCACGGTGCTCTGAGGGGCCCTGTATGGTCAAATACCCTCTGTGCAGCATCACATGACACATAGCAGATGTCTTCTTTAGGTCAGAGGATTGACGGTCAGGGTATTGAGAGATGACATATAGCAGATGTTTTCTTTAGGTCAGAGGATTGACGGTCAGGGTATTGAGAGATGACATATAGCAGATGTCTTCTTTAGGTCAGAGGCTTGACGGTCAGGGTATTGAGAGATGACATATAGCAGATGTTTTCTTTAGGTCAGAGGATTGACGGTCAGGGTATTGAGAGATGACATATAGCAGATGTTTTCTTTAAGTCAGAGGATTGACGGTCAGGGTATTGAGAGATGACACATAACAAATGTTTTCTCTAACTCAGTTTGTTATTCAGAGCAGGGAAGAGACGGCAGTCATGCACACACACACACACACACACACACAAGACGCAGATCACTCTGCATTATTCAAATGTGTTTGCAGTGGTCTGTGTCTGAGGACTGCTGCATGTTCATCCGAGGATGGAATCCAATTGTCAAAGATAAATCAAACAGAAGTAAAGCTCACTAGTGGGACAGCGCTCTGCATCTTTCCGATTCACAGTGTTTAAATGACATCCCTGTATTCTCACCTCTCTGTCTATCCCTGAACACCACTGAGGTTTATGGAACATAATGGGGCAGTTCTCTAGGAAAACAAACAAAATGGGGCAGTTCTCTAGGAAAACAAACAAAATGGGGCAGTTCTCTAGGAAAACAAACAAAATAAAAAAAGTTCTCTCACTGTGATCTGATGAATGGATGATGTGTGTTCAGTGGGCAGATAGTCTGCATACAGTAGATATTTGACTTCAGATTCTAGTCAGGTTGAGGCCGGGTGCTGCGAACTGTTCTAGTGCCCTCGCCAATTCATTGATATTTATGCTGAAGAGGGTGGGGGCTTAAGCTGCATCCCTGTCTCACCCCACGGCCCTGTGGAAAGAAATGTGCACACTTGTTGTTTTTGTACATTGATTTTATAATGTTGTATGTTTTCCCCCAACACCACTTCCCATCAATTTGTATAGCAGACCCTCAACGAAGCATCAGTCTTCTCTTTCTTGATCTTCTACTGTCTCTCTCTTTTCACATGATCTCTCTCTCTCCCAATACATTATTTCCTTCTCTCATTTCTCTCTCTCTCCCTCTCCATCCCCCGCTCTCTCTCTCTCTCTCTCTCTCTCTCTCTTTTCACACTCTCTCTCCCAATACATTATTTAATTCTCTCAATTCTCTCTCTATCTACTCTCTCTCTCTCTCTGTCTCTAATTTCTCTCTCTATCTCTCCCTCTGTCTCATTTCTCTCTCTCTCTCTCTCTGTCTCTCATTTCTCTCTCTCTCTATCTCTCTCTCTGTCTCTATCCAAACCCAGCATGACATATAGACTCATTGTTTCACTCCCTTCATAGCAAGTCCTGCTGTCTGTATTCAAGGTTGAATATCAACAGTGTTCTGCTGTGACTATCTATCTTCCAACCCACTGAAATAAAAAGGCTTCTCTCTAGCCATGTTTAGACCTGATCTTGTCCTGATATGAAAATGTGGGTAAAATCAGAATGTGGACATGATCCACACACAGGACGCATTGTTAGCACCATGTATAAACAGGGCTTCTGTTTGCTCCATCTACAGTATTGTGCTCTAAATGTGTCACAGCCTAAATGTCAGGGAGTCTTCGTCATATCACAATGAGCCTTACTAACCTGTAGGGAGTCAGGCTTTGGCAGAACAGATTCTGGTGTGTGTGTGCGTGTTTGTGTGTTTGTGTGTCAAATAACCAGTTAAAATTAAATGTATTTGTTTGTGGACAACACGTGTAGACTAATGAAATGCTTGCTGATGGGAACTTAAACTTTTGGGGTTTTTTGTTCATGTTTCCACCATCACTTTCCTATGACTGGAAAAGAGCTTCAGAACATCAGAACACTAACCTCAATTTGAATTAAGATTTTCTACTTCAATGAGTCGGCGGCACAGGACATGTCCCGCTCAGCCCCTGGACCACGACCTAATCACTGACACTTGGAAGAGAAAGAGACGGCTATATAGAGACCCGACATGTGGGTACTCTGATGAAACTACGGCAAATGAGTCAATAATCTGCCTCTACCCTCAGTTCTACTGGCAAATGTACAATCACTGGAGAATAAATGGGAACTGAAGAACTGTATTATCCAATCACTGGAGAATAAATGGGAACTGAAGAACTGTATTATCCAATCACTGGAGAATAAGCTGGAAGAGCTCCGTTTGAGATTATCCTATTAACGGGAACTGAAGAACTGTAATATCCAATCACTGGAGAATAAACTGGAAGAGCTCCGTTTGAGACTATCCTATCAACGGGAACTGAAGATCTGTAATATCCAATCACTGGAGAATAAACTGGGAGAGCTCCGTTTGAGATTATCCTATCAACGGGAACTGAAGAACTGTAATATCCAATCACTGGAGAATAAACTGGAAGAGCTCCGTTTGAGACTATCCTATCAACGGGAACTGAAGAACTGTAATATCCAATCACTGGAGAATAAACTGGAAGAGCTCCGTTTGAGACCTATCAACGGGAACTGAAGAACTGTAATATCCAATCACTGGAGAATAAACTGGAAGAGCTCCGTTTGAGACTATCCTATCAACGGGAACTGAAGAACTGTAATATCCAATCACTGGAGAATAAGCTGGAAGAGCTCCGTTTGAGACCTATCAACGGGAACTGAAGAACTGTAATATCCTTTGTTTCTTGAAAACTTGGCTAAACAAGGACACGGATAATATTGTAGATGGATTTTTCTATGCACCGGCAGGACAGAACGACAGTGTCGGGTAAAGCTCAACAACACCTGGTGTGTGATATCGAATATCAATAATCTCTACGGGATCGGTGTCCCTAAACCGGAACGGTTGTTGCTAACGTGCGCTAATGTGACTAGAATGACGTTGTAATTAACAGCAAACTTTCCAAGACATAGACATGTCTTTATATGGGCAGAAAGCTTAAATTATTGTTCATGCCAAGAGTGTGCAAAGCTGTCATTTAAGCCAAAGGGTGGCTACTTTGAAGAATCTCAAATCTAAACTACATTTTGATATGTTTAACACTTTTTTGGTTACTACATGATTCCATATGTGTTATTTCATAGTTTTGATGTCTTCACTATTATTCTACAATGTAGAAAATAGTAAAAACAAAAGAAAAACCCTGGAATGAGTAAGTGTGTCCAAACTTTTGACTAGTACTGTATGTACAGACTCAGTGAGCATAGCCTTGCTATTGAGAAAGGCCAACGTAGGCAGACCTGGCTCACAAGAGAAGGCAGGCTATGTGCTCACTGCCCACAAAATGAGGTGGAAACTGAATTGCACTTCCTGCCAAATGTATGACCATTAGAGACACATTTGATTAAACAGATCCACTGTAAAGGTGTCTGTGTGTAGCTGGTGAGATGAGTAAGGCGCAGGACTGCAGATATGAGTAATAAAAGACTTTACTCAAAAATTAAAATCAAAATTCAAACACGTAAATAAACACGGCCACACAATACGGACCACAATACAACAATCACTCACAAATACAACATGTAGAACAGGGGGTTAAATAATAAACAAGTAATTGATTAAGTGAAGCAAGGTGTGACAAGACAAAGACAAAACAAATGGAAAATGAAAAGTGGATCGGTGGTGGCTAGAAAGCCGGTGGCGTCGACCGCCGAACGCCGCCCGAACAAAGAGAGGGACCGACTTCGGCGGAAGTCGTGACATCCACAAAGAATTCAAAAACAAACTCAATTTTGATCAACTCCCATATCTATTGGTTGAAATACCAGTGTGCCCTCTCAGCTGCAAGATTTGTGACCTGTTGCCACAAGAAAAGGTCAACCAGTGAAGAACAAACACCATTGTAATAACAATACAACCGATATTTATGTTGATTTATTTTCTCTTTGGTACTTTAACTATTGGCACATATTAATACATTTGAAATGTCTTTATTCTATTGGAACTTCTGTGACTGTAATGTTAACTGTATATTTGTTAGTGTTTAATTATTTAACTTTTGTTTATTATCTACTTCACTTGCTTTAACAATGTTAACATATATTTCCCATGCCAATAAAGCCCTTAAATTTAAATTTAAATGGAATTGATAGGTTTGATGTCCTCATGGGAGGGAAGAGGAGATGTAGGGAGTCAGAGAGAGAGACATGTTTGATGTTGTCAGTGGACAGAAGACGAGAGGGAGGGAGTCAGAGATAGAGAGATGTTTGATGTCCTCATGGGAGGGAAGAGGAGAGGGAGGAAGAGGCAGAGAGAGAGACATGTTTGATGTTGTCAGTGGACAGAAGACGAGAGGGAGGGAGTCAGAGATAGAGAGATGTTTCTTTCATGGATATTCAGAAGCGCTTGTCTGAATGAAATACAGAAATGCACTCAGCGTCTTACCTCGAGATCTGTGGTACAATTGTCTTTCTGATCGTCACATCACTTTCCAGCCAAGGTGCACGAAGAGAAGACAAATAAAGAAAGGAACTCTTGTCACGCAAAGAATAGAAACAGACTTCAAAAATGAGTCTTTATTATTGTGTGTTCGAGCTTTGTGTACAGACTTCTTCTTCAGGGGTGACTTGTGAGACCCAGATTGAGAGAGTAGTGTTGTGAGTGCCAGATTGAGAGAGTAGTGTTGTGAGTGCCAGATTGAGAGAGTAGTGTTGTGAGTGCCAGATTGAGAGAGTAGTGTTGTGAGTGCCAGATTGAGACAGTAGTGTTGTGAGTGCCAGATTGAGAGAGTAGTGTTGTGAGTGCCAGATTGAGAGAGTAGTGTTGTGAGTGCCAGATTGAGAGAGTAGTGTTGTGAGTGCCAGATTGAGACAGTAGTGTTGTGAGTGCCAGATTGAGACAGTAGTGTTGTGAGTGCCAGATTGAGACAGTAGTGTTGTGAGTGCCAGATTGAGACAGTAGTGTTGCGAGTGCCAGATTGAGACAGTAGTGTTGTGAGTGCCAGATTGAGACAGTAGTGTTGTGAGTGCCAGATTGAGAGAGTAGTGTTGTGAGTGCCAGATTGAGAGAGTAGTGTTGTGAGTGCCAGATTGAGAGAGTAGTGTTGTGAGTGCCAGATTGAGACAGTAGTGTTGTGAGTGCCAGATTGAGACAGTAGTGTTGTGAGTGCCAGATTGAGACAGTAGTGTTGTGAGTGCCAGATTGAGACAGTAGTGTTGTGAGTGCCAGATTGAGACAGTAGTGTTGTGAGTGCCAGATTGAGACAGTAGTGTTGTGAGTGCCAGATTGAGACAGTAGTGTTGTGAGTGCCAGATTGAGACAGTAGTGTTGTGTATACATTTTTTATTATTTTTATTTTTAATAATTATGTTACTTCAGATAATTTTTGTAAATACTTAACACTTATTAATTATTTATAAAAAAAAAAAATTTAAAACAGCATTGTTGGTCAAGGGCTTTTAAGTAAGTATTTCACTGTATATATTCAGTGCATGTGACAAATACAATTTGATTTGATTTAATTTTGATGAACTGTAATTAGTCAAGGTTAGAAATGGCCCTTCATCAAACATGCTGTGTTACAGCACAGCTCTGTGTGTGTGTGTGTGTGTGTGTGTGTGTGTGTGTGTGTGTGTGTGTGTGTGTGTGTGTGTGTGTGTGTGTGTGTGTGTGTGTGTGTGTGTGTGTGTGTGTGTGTGTGTGTGTGCGTGTGCGTGCGTGCGTGTATCACAGCTCCCTTTGAGGTTGTGGCTGGCAAGATGCCCACCTTATTCTCCTACAGCCTCCTCTAGCCTAGGAGACAGGAGAGGAGACAGGAGAGGAGACAGGAGAGGAGACAGGATACCCATTCCACCAGCTGGCTGGGCTGGCCCTACCCTGATTTTACAACACAACCTGAAACCCCCCCACAGCTCAGCTGTGTGGCCCAAAAAGTATTCCTCTGTCAACAAAGAAAACGACACACACACATGATGCCTACCTCACCCTCCTCTGTCGCCTATCATCAGAAGCATGTCGCTGCCACACACATTGCACTGTCCCCTTCTTTGTGTCATATCTGCATGAAAATGAAAGTTGAGTGCACACTTTCAGATTAGCATATAAAGTGGCTGCATGTTTTTAGAGAATAGCAGTGTCCCCAGAACGGAGCCTTGAGGGACCCCTTAAGTGGCAGGGTTATACATTTATGTACACAGAAAGGATGAGCGTGCACAGGTTGTTGTTCCAAAGGCGAAAGTTGACTTCAAGCCTTGGCTTATTTAGGCCGTGCTAGGATTTTTATTTCAAGCATCCTCTAGCTACTTGACAGTACAGCCCATAAATTTGCCTGAAACTACAACTTGCACTATTTCGAAATTCTCACATTTTTATGCAAATTATCAATACCTGACAATAAGTTCTAGGGATGACTTTCATACAAGGACATTTCTGGGAAATGATCTAATATTAATATCTCCTTAATTGCAAAGTATGATGATGACCGTGGTCTTATTAAGAGAAAGGTTCAGGAATACATCAAATCCATGCTGTATCTGTCTCGGGTGGGAAACTCTATGTTCTTTATTTCTCTGTTTTGGCCGGGTATGGTTCTCAATCAGGGACAGCTGTCTATCGTTGTCTCTGATTGGGAATCATACTTAGGCAGCAATTTTTTCATTTTGTATTTGTGGGTAGTTGTCTTTGTTAGTGGCATTATAGCCAAAGTAAGCTTCACGGTCGTTTTCCTTATTCTTAGTTTTGTTGGCGACATTTATCAATAAAAGAAATGTACCATGCTGCACCTTGGTCCGGTTATTTCTACGACGACAGCGATCGCGACAGTATCCATAAATTGTGGCACGCAACACTAAGTCGATGCCTTCCTCTTAGCCCACTCCCTAGGATACATACTTTTTTCGCCACATTTTTGTTACATTACAACCTTATTCTAAAATGGATAAAAAAACATTTAAAAAACAATCCTCAGTAATCTCACAATACCCCATAATGACAAACCGAAAAACATCAAAACTAAAATACCTCATTTACGTAAGTGTTCAGACACGTTGCTATGAGACTCAACACTGAGCTCAGGTGTATCCTGTTTAATCATCGTTGAGATGCTTCTACAACTTGATTGGATTCCACCTGTGGTAAATTCAATTGATTGGACATGATTTGGAAAGGCACACACATGTTTATATAAGGTACGACAGATGACAGTGCATGCCAGAGCAAAAAACAAGTCATGAGGTCAAAGGAATTGTCTGTAGAGCGCCGAGACAGGATTGTGTTGAGGCACAGATCTGGGGAAGGGTACCTAAATATTTCTGTAGCATTGAAGGACCCAAGAACACATTCTTAAATCATTCTTAAATGGAAGAAGTTTGGAACTACGAAGACTCTTCCTAGAGCTGGCCGCCCTGCAGAACTGTTTGATCGGGGGAGAAGGCCTTGGTCAGGAAGGTGACCAAGAACCCGATGGTCACTCTGACAGAGTTCTAGAGTTCCTCTGTGGAGATGGGAGAACCTTCCAGAAGGACAACCATCTCTGCAGCACTCCACCAATCAGGCCTTTATGGTAGAGTGGCCAGACGGAAGCCACTCCTCAGTAAAAGGCACATGACAGCACGCTTTGCCAAAAGGCACCTAAAGACTCTCAGTCCCTTGAGAAACAAGATTCTCTGGTCTGATGAAACCAAGATTGAACTCTTTGGCCTGAATGCCAAGCGTCACATCTGGAAGAAACTTTGGTGGGCCAGCATCATGCTGTGGGGATGTTTTTCAGAGGCAGGAACTGGGAGATTAGTCAGGAACGAGGGAAAGATGAACGGAGCAAAGTACAGAGAGATCCTTGATGAAAACCTGCTCCAGAGAGCTCAGGACCTCAGACTGGGGTGAAGGTTCACCTTCCAACAGGACAACGACCTTAAGCACACAGCCAAGACAACACAGGAATGGCTTCGGGACAAGTCTCTGAATGTCTTTGAGTGGCCCAGCCAGAGCCCGGACTTGAACCCGATCGAACATCTCTGGAGAGACCTGGAAAAAAGCTGTGCAGCAACGCTCCCCATCCAACCTGACAGAGCTTGAGAGGACCTGCAGAGAATAATGGGAGAAACTCATGACTGTATAGTTCCCCTAAGGAAAAGCACCTTTAGTAAATCTGCATTCTCTGTGAGAGCTTCCCATGTCTGGAATACACTGCCATCAGACACACATAACTGCACCACATATCACACTTTCACAAAATGCTTGAAGACATGGCTAAAGGTCAATCAGATTTGTGAACATGGTCCCTAGCTGTGTGTTGCCGCTCTCCATGTTGTCTGTTGTCTGTAGCTTGTGAGGTGTGGAAACACTTTGTTGCTTTTGTTAATTTTGTCTTGCTGCTTTTTGTTTTATGTTGCTCTGTCTGTATGCTACGTCTTGCTTGTCCTATGTTGCTATGTCTTGCTTGTTCTATGTTGCTATTGTCTATATTGTAATTGTTTTTAATAACCTGCCCAGGGACTGCGATAGAAAATTAGCCGGCTGGCTAAAACCGGCACTTTTACTGAAATGTTGATTAATGTGCACTGTCCCTGTAAAAATAAAAATAAACTCAAACTAAACTCAAACTCAAACTCCCAAAATACAGGTGTGCCAAGCTTGTAGGGGCATACCCATGAAGACTCAATGCCTTAATCACTGCCAAAGTTGCTTTAACAAAGTACTGAGTAAAGGGTCTGAATAATATATAATATATATGCGATATTTCACATTTCTATAAACCTGTTTTCCTTGGACATTACTGTGTACAGGTGCATCAAAGCTGGGACCGAGAGACTGAAAAACAGCTTCTATCTCAAGGCCATCAGACTGTTAAACAGCCACCACTAACATTGAGTGGCTACTGCCAACACACTGTCAATGCCACTGACTCTACTCCAGCCACTTTAATCATGGGAATTGATGGGAAATGATGTAAATATATCACTAGCCACTTTAAACAATGCTACCTTATATAATGTTACTTACCCTACATTATTCATCTCATATGCATACGTAGATACTGTACTCTATATCATCGACTGCATCCTTATGTAATACATGTATCACTAGCCACTTTAACTATGCCACTTGGTTTACATACTCATCTCATATGTATATACTGTACTCGATATCATCTACTGTATCTTGCCTATGCTGCTCTGTACCATCACTCATTCATATATCCTTATGTACATATTCTTTATCCCCTTACACTGTGTATAAGACAGTAGTTTTTTTTGGAATTGTTAGTTAGATTACTTGTTCGTTATTACTGCATTGTCGGAACTAGAAGCACAAGCATTTCGCTACACTCGCATTAACATCTGCTAACCATGTGTATGTGACAAATAAAATTTGATTTGATTTGATTTTGATTTGATTTGTATAGATTGATGAGGGGTTGAAACAAAAACTATTGAATACATTTTTTTTGTGTGTTAGATTGGTACCCTGACAAGATGTGGAACAAGGCAAGGGGTCTGAAAACTTTCTGAAGGATACTGTAGATTAAAGAGATATTCATGTTAAATGTAGAATAGAGATGAAAGAGATATTCATGTTAAATGTAGAATAGAGATGAAAGAGATATTAATGTTAAATGTAGAATATAGATGAAAGAGATATTCATGTTAAATGTAGAATAGAGATGAAAGAGATATTCATGTTAAATGTAGAATAGAGATGAAAGAGATATTCATGTTAAATGTAGAATAGAGATGAAAGAGATATTCATGTTAAATGTAGAATAGAGATGAAAGAGATATTCATGTTAAATGTAGAATAGAGATGAAAGAGATATTCATGTTAAATGTAGAATAGAGATGAAAGAGATATTCATGTTAAATGTAGAATAGAGATGAAAGAGATATTCATGTTAAATGTAGAATAGAGATGAAAGAGATATTCATGTTAAATGTAGAATAGAGATGAAAGAGATATTCATGTTAAATGTAGAATAGAGATGAAAGAGATATTCATGTTAAATGTAGAATAGAGATGAAAGAGATATTCATGTTAAATGTAGAATAGAGATGAAAGAGATATTCATGTTAAATGTAGAATAGAGATGAAAGAGATATTCATGTTAAATGTAGAATAGAGATGAAAGAGATATTCATGTTAAATGTAGAATAGATGTGAAAGAGATATTCATGTTAAATGTAGAATAGAGATGAAAGAGATATTCATGTTAAATGTAGAATAGAGATGAAAGAGATATTCATGTTAAATGTAGAATAGAGATGAAAGAGATATTCATGTTAAATGTAGAATAGAGATGAAAGAGATATTAATGTTAAATGTAGAATAGAGATGAAAGAGATATTCATGTTAAATGTAGAATAGAGATGAAAGAGATATTCATGTTAAATGTAGAATAGAGATGAAAGAGATATTCATGTTAAATGTAGAATAGAGATGAAAGAGATATTCATGTTAAATGTAGAATAGAGATGAAAGAGATATTCATGTTAAATGTAGAATAGAGATGAAAGAGATATTCATGTTAAATGTAGAATAGAGATGAAAGAGATATTCATGTTAAATGTAGAATAGAGATGAAAGAGATATTCATGTTAAATGTAGAATAGAGATGAAAGAGATATTCATGTTAAATGTAGAATAGAGATGAAAGAGATATTCATGTTAAATGTAGAATATAGATGAAAGAGATATTCATGTTAAATGTAGAATAGAGATGAAAGAGATATTCATGTTAAATGTAGAATAGAGATGAAAGAGATATTCATGTTAAATGTAGAATAGAGATGAAAGAGATATTCATGTTAAATGTAGAATAGAGATGAAAGAGATATTAATGTTAAATGTAGAATAGAGATGAAAGAGATATTCATGTTAAATGTAGAATAGAGATGAAAGAGATATTCATGTTAAATGTAGAATAGAGATGAAAGAGATATTCATGTTAAATGTAGAATAGAGATGAAAGAGATATTCATGTTAAATGTAGAATAGAGATGAAAGAGATATTCATGTTAAATGTAGAATAGAGATGAAAGAGATATTCATGTTAAATGTAGAATAGAGATGAAAGAGATATTCATGTTAAATGTAGAATAGAGATGAAAGAGATATTCATGTTAAATGTAGAATAGAGATGAAAGAGATATTCATGTTAAATGTAGAATAGAGATGAAAGAGATATTCATGTTAAATGTAGAATAGAGATGAAAGAGATATTCATGTTAAATGTAGAATAGAGATGAAAGAGATATTCATGTTAAATGTAGAATAGAGATGAAAGAGATATTCATGTTAAATGTAGAATAGAGATGAAAGAGATATTCATGTTAAATGTAGAATAGAGATGAAAGAGATATTCATGTTAAATGTAGAATAGAGATGAAAGAGATATTCATGTTAAATGTAGAATAGAGATGAAAGAGATATTCATGTTAAATGTAGAATAGAGATGAAAGAGATATTCATGTTAAATGTAGAATAGAGATGAAAGAGATATTCATGTTAAATGTAGAATAGAGATGAAAGAGATATTCATGTTAAATGTAGAATAGAGATGAAAGAGATATTCATGTTAAATGTAGAATAGAGATGAAAGAGATATTCATGTTAAATGTAGAATAGAGATGAAAGAGATATTCATGTTAAATGTAGAATAGAGATGAAAGAGATATTCATGTTAAATGTAGAATAGAGATGAAAGAGATATTCATGTTAAATGTAGAATAGAGATGAAAGAGATATTCATGTTAAATGTAGAATAGAGATGAAAGAGATATTCATGTTAAATGTAGAATAGAGATGAAAGAGATATTCATGTTAAATGTAGAATAGAGATGAAAGAGATATTCATGTTAAATGTAGAATAGAGATGAAAGAGATATTCATGTTAAATGTAGAATAGAGATGAAAGAGATATTCATGTTAAATGTAGAATAGAGATGAAAGAGATATTCATGTTAAATGTAGAATAGAGATGAAAGAGATATTCATGTTAAATGTAGAATAGAGATGAAAGAGATATTCATGTTAAATGTAGAATAGAGATGAAAGAGATATTCATGTTAAATGTAGAATAGAGATGAAAGAGATATTAATGTTAAATGTAGAATAGAGATGAAAGAGATATTCATGTTAAATGTAGAATAGAGATGAAAGAGATATTCATGTTAAATGTAGAATAGAGATGAAAGAGATATTCATGTTAAATGTAGAATAGAGATGAAAGAGATCTTAATGTTTTGTGAAAAGAAAAAGCTTGAATGTTCAGAATCAGTTTTATTGCACAAAACAGCCAGTTTAAGAGGAATATTTTTCAGCACAGCTCACACGCAGGGCTCAGGCTCTGTTGAAAATAACAGGAACCGCACGCAGGCACAAAAATACACACATATATACACATCCCCACACCCACACACACACACACATATATACACATCCCCACACCCACACACACACACACACATATATACACATCCCCACACCCACACACACAAATACACACATATATACACACCCCCACACCCACAAATACACACATATATACACATCCCCCCCCACACACACAAATACACACATATATACACACCCCCACACCCACACACACAAATACACACATATATACACACCCCCACACCCACAAATACACACATATATACACATCCCCCCACACACACACACAAATACACACATATATACACATCCCCACACCCAGACACACACACACATATATACACATCCCCCCCACACACACACAAATACACAGAGTCCCAGCTTCCACCAGGGTCATAGATGATTAAAGTGATGGCAGGTGGACTGGTCTTTGAAGCAGTCAATAAATCATCAGAGACCAGAATCAAACAAAAGCCTCTTCATTTCTCCCAGACAGATCCCTGAGCCACTGAGAGTGAGGGGAGGGGTGGAGGAGGAGGAGGAGGAGGAGGAGAAGGCGAAGGCTGAGTGGGAAAATACCATCTCTATGCACCATGAAGAGGGATTTCAGAATGAGTGTTCCTGGTATAGAAGAGTGTGTGTGGGGGGGGGGGGGATTCCTGGTATAGAAGAGTGTGTGTGTGTGGGGGGGGGGGATTCCTGGTATAGAAGAGTGTGTGTGTGGGGGGGGGGATTCCTGGTATAGAAGAGTGTGTGTGTGTGGGGGGGGGATTCCTGGTTTAGAAAAGTGTGTGTGGGGGGGGGGATTCCTGGTATAGAAGAGTGTGTGTGTGTGTGGGGGGGGGGGTTCCTGGTATAGAAGAGTGTGTGTGTGTGTGGGGGGGATTCCTGGTATAGAAGAGTGTGTGTGTGGGGGGGGGGGGGGGTCCTGGTTTAGAAGAGTGTGTGTGTGGGGGGGGGGATTCCTGGTATAGAAGAGTGTGTGTGTGGGGGGGGGGGATTCCTGGTATAGAAGAGTGTGTGTGGGGGGGGGATTCCTGGTTTAGAAGAGTGTGTGTGGGGGGGGATTCCTGGTTTAGAAGAATGAACGGCTCTCAGAAGTGGTGTTATTTAATTATTTGTTTGTCCATCTCAAAGACCCTACAACCTGTGAAAAGGGGATTACAGCATGTGCCATGAAATCCCTCTTTAATAGTGCCAGATTAGTGCTAGTGTTAGTG
>NC_034200.2:39126409-39176409 GCF_002021735.2 Oncorhynchus kisutch | reverse complement strand
AATCATCCAGCGATCATACACTGTTTACCAGGGGGCAGGGCTACCGACATTAAGGCTAATCTGAAGATGGTGCTGGCTAAAGCTAAAACTGGCGAGTGTAGAGAGTATAGAGATATTGTTATCCACGTCGGCACCAACAATGTTAGGATGAAATAGTCATAGGTCACCAAGCACAACATAGCTTCAGCATGTAAATCAGCTAGAAAGATGTGTCGGAATCGAGTAATTGTCTCTGGCCCCCTCCCAGTTAGGGGGAGTGATGAGCTCTACAGCAGAGTCTCACAACTAAATCGCTGGTTGAAAACTGTTTTCTGCCCCCCCCCCCAAAAGATAGAATTTGTAGATAATTGGCCCTCTTTCTGGGACTCACCCACAAACAGGACCAAGCCTGGCCTGCTGAGGAGTGACAGACTCCATCCTAGCTGGAGGGGTGCTCTCATCTTATCTACCAACATAGACAGGGCTCTAACTCCTCTAGCTCCACAATGAAATAGGGTGCAGGCCAGGCAGCAGCTTTGTGGAGTCTGCCACTAGCACAGTCAGTGTAGTCAGCTCAGCTATCACCATTGAGACCGTGTCTGTGCCTCGACCTAGGTTGGGCAAAACTAAACATGGCAGTGTTCGCCTTAGCAATCTTACTGGGATAAAGACCTCCTCCATTCCTGACATTATTGAAAGAGATCGTGATACCTCACATCTCAAAATAGAGCTACTTAATGTTAGATCCCTCACTTCAAAGGCAGTTATAGTCAATGAACTAATCACTGATCATAATCTTGATGTGACTGGCCTGACTGAAACATGGCTTTAAGCCTGATGAATTTACTGTTTTAAATGAGGCCTCACCTCCTGGTTACACTAGTGACCATATCCCCCGTGCATCCCGCAAAGGCGGAGGTGTTGCTAACATTTACGATAGCAAATGTCAATTTACAAAAAAAAAAAAGACGTTTTCATCTTTTGAGCTCCTAGTCATGAAATCTATACAGCCAATCAGCTACTGTTTACAGGCCTCCTGGACCATATACAGCGTTCCTCACTGAGTTCCCTGAATTCCTATCGGACCTTGTAGTCAGATAGCAGATAATATTCACATTTTTGGTGACTTTAATATTCAAATGGAAAAGTCCACAGACCCACTCCAAAAGGCTTTCGGAGCCATCATCGACTCAGTGGGTTTTGTCCAACATGTCTCTGGACCTACTCACTGTCACAGTCATACTCTTGACCTAGTTTTGTCCCTTGGAATAAATGTTGTGTATCTGAATGTTTTTCCTCTTAATCCTGGACTATCGGACCACCATTTTATTACGTTTGCAATTGCAACAAATAATCTGCTCAGACCCCAACCAAGGAGCATCAAAAGTCGTGCTATGGCGTGAAATGGCGTGAAATGGCGCCACACCAAACTGGAAGTCTACCGACTAGCTTGGAAAGACAGTACCGTGCAGTACCGAAGAGCCCTTACTGCTGCTCGATCATCCTATTTTTCCAACTTAATTGAGGAAAATAAGAACAATCCTAAATTTATTTTTGATATTGTCGCAAAGCTAACTAAAAAGCGGCATTCCCCAAGTGAGGATGGCTTTCACTTCAGCAATAATAAATTCATGAACTTCTTTGAGGAAAAGATCATGATTATTAGAAAGCAAATTACGGACTCCTCTTTCTAAGCAAACAGCTGGAGGCAGGGCTTTCTCCTATAGAGCTCAATTTTTATGGAATGGTCTGCCTACCCATGTGAGAGACGCAAACTCGGTCTCAACCTTTAAGTCTTTACTGAAGACTCATCTCTTCAGTGGGTCATATGATTGAGTGTAGTCTGGCCCAGAAGTGTGAAGGTGAACGGAAAGGCTCTGGAGCAACGAACCGCCCTAGCTGTCTCTGCCTGGCCGGTTCCCCTCTTTCCACTGAGATTCTCTGCCTCTAACCCTATTACAGGGGCTGAGTCACTGGCTTACAAGGGCTCTTTCATACCGTCCCTAGGGGGGGTGCGTCACTTGAGTGGGTTGAGTCACTGATGTGATCTTCCTGTCTGGGTTGGCGCTCCCCCTTGGGTTGTGCCGTGGCGGAGATCTTTGTGGGCTATACACGGCCTTGTCTCAGGATGGTAAGTTGGTGGTTGAAGATATCCCTCTAGTGGTGTGGGGGCTGTGCTTTGGCAAAGTGGGTGGGGTTATATCCTTCCTGTTTGGCCCTGTCCGGGGGTGTCATCGGATGGGGCCACAGTGTCTCCTGACCCCTCCTGTCTCAGCCTCCAGTATTTATGCTGCAGTAGTTTATGTGTCGGGGGGCTAGGGTCAGTTTGTTATATCTGGAGTACTTCTCCTGTCCTATCCGGTGTCCTGTGTGAATTTAAGTATGCTATCTCTAATTCTCTCTTTCTTTCTCTCTCTCGGAGGACCTGAGCCCTAGGACCATGCCCCAGGACTACCTGGCATGATGACTCCTTGCTTTCCCCAGTCCACCTGGCCGTGCTGCTGCTCCAGTTTCAACTGTTCTGCCTGCGGCTATGGAACCCTGACCTGTTCACCGGACGTGCTACCTGTCCCAGACCTGCTGTTTTCAACTCTCTAGAGACAGCAGGAGCAGTAGAGATACTATTAATGATCGGCTATGAAAAGCCAACTGACATTTACTCCTGCGGTGCTGACTTGCTGCACCCTCGACAACTACTGTGATTATTATTATTTGACCATGCTGGTCATTTATGAAAATTTGAACATCTTGGCCATGTTCTGTTATAATCTCCACCCGGCACAGCCAGGAGAGGACTGGCCACCCCTCATAGCCTGGTTCCTCTCTTAGGTTTCTTCCTAGGTTCCTGCCTTTCTAGGGAGTTTTTCCTAGTCACCGTGCTTCTACACCTGCATTGCTTGCTGTTTGGGGTTTTAGGCTGGGTTTCTGTACAGCACTTTGAGATATCAGCTGATGTATGAAGGGCTATATAAATACGTTTGATTTGATTTTGATTTGATACTCAACTAATCTAGAGGACAGTTTTATTGCTTCTTTAATCAGAACAACAGTTTTCAGCTGTGCTAACATAATTACAAAAGGGTTTTCTAACAATCAATTAGCGTTTCAAAATTCTAAACTTGGATTAGCTAACACACCGTGCCATAGGAACACAGGGGTTGCTGATAATGGACCTCTGTACGCCATGTAGTTATTATCTATGTAGATATTCCATAAGACAATCTGCCGTTTCCAGCAACAATAGTAATTTACAACATTATCAAAGTCTACACTTTATTTATTATCAATGTGATGTTATGTTAACGGCCCAAAAAATATATTTTCTTTCATAAACAAGGAAGTTACTAAGTGACCATAAACATATATATACATATATATATATATATATATATATATACAGTTGAAGTCTGAATTTTACATACACTTAGGTTGGAGTCATTAAAACTTGTTTTTCAACCACTCCACAAATTTCTTGTTAACAAACTATAGCTTCGGCAAGTCGGTTAGGACATCTACTTTGTGCATGACACAAGTCATTTTTCCAACAATTGATTACAGACAGATTATTTCACTTATAATTCACTGTATCACAATTCCAGGGGGTTAGAAGTTTACATACAAGAAGATGACTGTGACAGCTTGGAAAATTCCAGAAAATTATGTTCAAATCAAATCAAATCAAATTTATTTATATAGCCCTTCGTACATCAGCTGATATCTCAAAGTGCTGTACAGAAACCCAGCCTAAAACCCCAAACAGCAAGCAATGCAGGTGGAGAAGCATGTTGGCTTTAGAAGCTTCTGGTAGGCTAATTGACATAGTCTGAGTCAATTGGAGGTGTACCTGTGGATGTATTTCAAGGCCTACCTTCAAACTCAGTGCCTCTTTGCTTGACATCATGGTAAAATCAAAATAAATCACTCAAGACCTCAATTTTTTTTTGTAGACCTCCACAAGTATGGTTCTTTCTTGGAAGCAATTTCTAAACGCTTAAAGGTACCACGTTCATCTGTACAAACAATAGCACACAAGTATAAACACCATGGGACCTCGAAGCTGTCATACCGCTCAGGAAGGAGACACGTTCTGTCTCCTAGAGATGAACATACTTTAGCGAGAAAAGTGCAAATCAATCCCAGGACAACAGCAAAGGACCTTGTGAAGATGCTGGAGGAAACAGGTACAAAAGTATCTATATACACAGTAAAACAAGTCCTATATCGTCATAACCTGAAAGGCCGCTCAGGAAGGAAGAAGACGCTGCTCCAAAACTGCCATAAAAAAAGCCAGACTACGGTTTTCAACGGCACATGGGGACAAAGATTGTACTTTTTGGAGAAATGTCCTCTGGTCTGATGAAGCAAAAAATATAACTGTTTGGCCATAATGACCATCGTTATGTTCAGAGGAAAAAGGGGTGGCTTGCAAGCCCAAGAACACCATCCCAACCCTGAAGTACGGGGGTGGCAGCATCATGTTGCAGGGAAATGATGTGGATATATTGAAGCAACATCTCAAGACATCAGTCAGGAAGTTGGAGCTTGGTCGCAAATGGGTCTTCCAAATGTACAATGAACCCAATCATACTTCCAAAGTTGTGGCAAAATTAAGGACAACAAAGTCAAAGTATTGGAGTGACCATCACAAAGCCCTGACCTCAACCCTAGGCTACCCAAAACTTTTGACCCAAGTTAAACAATTTAAAGGCCACGATACCAAATAATAATTGAGTATGTAGTGTATGTAAACTTCTGACCCACTGGGAATGTGATGAAAGAAATAAAAGCTGAAATAAATCATTCTCTCTTCTATTATTCTGACATTTCACATTCTTAAAATAAAGTGGTGATCCTAACTGACCTAAAACAGGGAATATTCTTACTAGGATTAGAGTTACCAACCTCAGACATTGCAGCCAAATAAATGCTTCACAGAGTTTAAGTTGCAGACACATCTCAACATCAACTGTTCAAAGAAGACTGCGTGAATCAGGCCTTCATGGTTGAATTGCTGCAAAGAAACTACCAGTAAAGGACACCAATAAGAAGAAGAGACTTGCTTGGTTCAAGACACACGAGCAATGGATATTACGCCAGTGGAAATCTGTCCTTTGTTCTGATGAGTCCAAATTTGAGATTTTTGGTTCCAACTCTCGTGTCTTTGTGAGACGCAGAGTAGTTCAATGGATGATCTCCATAGGTGTGGTTCCCACTGTGAAGCATGGAGGGGAAAGTGTTATGGTGTGGGGGTTCTTTGCTGGTGACACTGTCAGTGATTTATTTAGAATTCAAGGCATACTTAACCAGCATGGCTACTACAGCATTCTGCAGCAAAACACCATCCTATCTGGTTTGCGCTAAGTGGAACTATCATTTATTTTTAAACAGGACAATGACCCAACAGACCTCCAGGCAGTGTAAGGGCTATTTGACCAAGAATGTGAGTGATGGAGTGCTGCATCAGATGACCTGGCCTCCACAATCACCCGACATCAACCCAATTAAGATGCTTTGGGATGAGGTGGACTGCAGAGTGAAGAAAAAGCAGCCAACAAGTGCTCAGCATATGTGGGAACACCTGCAAGACTTTGTTGGAAAAGCATTCCTCATGAAGCTGTTTGAGAGAATGCCAAGAGTGTGCAAAGCTGTCAACAAGGCAAATGATGGCAACTTTCAATAATATAAAATATACTTTGATTTGTTTAACACTTTTTTGGTTACTACATGTTTCCACATGTGTTATTCATAGTTTTGATGTCTTCACTATTATTCTATAATGTAGAAAAAAGTAAACAATTAGGAAAAACCCCTTCAATGAATAGGTGTGTCCAACCTTTTGACTTGTAATGTAGCTAAATAAATGCCTGTTGCAAAGCTGTGCTCCATTTCCTCTCTGTCGGAGAGAACCTGCAAATGCAAAGCTTACTCAAACTGTCCTGTCCTCTGGTTCAGACTGCTTGTGCTCTGGGTATACCATGTGGCATACACAAAGCACATTCCTGTACAAGTAGGCTTTGCAATTGCAGGTTCTCTCCGACAGAGAGGAAATGGAGCACAGCTTTGCGACAGACATTTTTTTGCAGCTTTACAGCAAAATGAAACAGCTTCTAGCTCAAACTGTAAATATTTAAATATGACCCATATTACGGAGCTTACCTTACCTACCTTTTACAAACCATGTTGCAGGCTATTTTAAACTAATCCCAGTTCGCTAATTATTGGATTGATAGCAAACAGCGTTGTTCGGATATGTTACCTAGCTAGCTATCATCCTGTTAATTTGACAGTAGGTCTAGGAATATTTCATTGGCACAGGAAGAAAGGACAAGGGGACTCATGAGATGTGCTTCAAAGGTAGTATTCATATAGGCCTATTGGAAGACTAAACTATATAAAACATCAATTTATTTCTGGTGGCTTAATGTTTTAAAAGATTAGAGCAGTCTGTGTATGTTGTTTGTGGGAGAGAGAGACTGGTGTTTGTGTGTGTGTTTATGAGAGGGAGGGAGGGAGGGAGGGAGGGAGGGAGGGAGGGAGGGAGGGAGGGAGGGAGGGAGGGAGGGAGGGAGGGAGGGAGGGAGGGAGGGAGGGAGGGAGGGAGGGGGTAAAAAAGGTCTCATGCAGTGTTTTCCCCTTACTGTCATAATGACATTCCCAAGAAAGCAAAGGTAACTGAACTAAATGACTATCGCCCCGTAGCACTCACTTCTGTCATCATGAAGTGCTTTGAGAGACTAGTCAAGGATCATATCACCTCCACCTTACCTGTTACCCTCCACCCACTCCAATTTGGTTCACTCTCCAATAAGTCCACAGACGACGCAATTCCCATCACACTGCACGCTGCCCTATCCCATCTGGACAAGAGGAATACCTATGTAAGAATGCTGTTCATTGACTACAGCTCAACATTCAACACCATAGTAACCTCCAAACTCATCATTAAGCTTGAGACCCTGGGTCTCGACCCCGCCCTGTGCAACTGGGTCCTGGACATCCTAACGGGCTGCCCCCAGGCTGGTGAAGGTAGGAAACAACATCTCCACAACGATCCTCAATACTGAGGCCCCACAAGGGTGCATTCTCAGCCCTCTCCTGTACTCCTTGTTCACCCATGACTGCGTGGCCATGCAACCCTCCAACTCAATCATCAAGTTTGCAGACGACACTACAGTACTACAGTACCAACAATGGCGGGACGGCCTACAGGGAGGAGGTGAGGGCCATCGGAGTGTGGTGTCAGAAAAATAACCTCTCACTCAATGTCAGCAAAACAAAAGAGATGATCGTGGACTTCAGGAAACAGCAGAGGGAGCACCCCCCTATCCACACCGACAGGACAGCAGTGGAGAAGGTGGAAGTTTTAAGTTCCTCGGTGTACATATCACTGACAAACTGAAATGGTCCACCCACACAGACAGCATGATGAAGAAGGCGCAACAGAGCCTCTTCAACCTCAGGAGGCTGAAAAAATGTGTCTTGTCACCAATAACCCTCACTAACATTTACAGGTGCACAATTGAGAGCATCCTGTTGGGCTGTATCACCGCCTGGTACGGCAACTGCACCGCCCACAACCGCAGGGCTCTCCAGAGGGTAGTGAGGTCTGCACAACGCATCACCGGGGGCAAACTACCTGCCCTCCAGGACACCTACACCACCCGATGTCACAGGAAGCCAAAAAATATCATCAATGATATATAAAAAAATATCATCAAGGACAACAACCACCCGAGCCACTACCTGTTCACCCAGCTTCCATCCAGAAGGCGAGGTCAATACAGGTGCATCAAAGCTGGGACCGAGAGATTGAAAAACAGAGTCTATCTCAAGGCCATCAGATTGTTAAACAGCCACCGCTAGCACAGAGAGGCTGCTGCCTACCTACAGACGTGATACCATTGGCCACTTTAATAAATGGATCACTAGTCACTTTAATAACGGCACTTTAAGAATGTTTACATATCTCTCATTACTCATCTCATATGTATATACTGTATACTGTATCCTTCACCATCTATTCTTTACTATCTATTGCATCTTGGTCGCTCTGTCACTGCTCATCCATATATTTTATACTTATATATTCTCATCCCAATTCGTTACTAGATTGTGTGTATTAGGTTTTGTTGTGGCATTTGTTAGATATTAGGTTTTGTTGTGGAATGTTGTCGATATTACCTGTTAGATAGTGCTGCACTGTCAGATCTAGATTTGGCTACACTCGCAATAACATCTACATACCATGTGTATGTGACCAATAACATTTGATCTGATTTGACATGCAGATCAGTTTCATGCAGTGGTTTCCATTTACTGCCACAAGGACATGCAGATCAGTTTCCTGCAGTGGTTTCCATTTACTGCCACAAGGACATGCAGATCAGTTTCATGCAGTGGTTTCCCCTTACTGCCACAAGGACATGCAGATCAGTTTCATGTAGTGGTTTCCTCTTACTGCCACAAGGACATGCAGATCAGTTTCATGCAGTGGTTTCCCCTTACTGCCACAAGGACATGCAGATCAGTTTCATGTAGTGGTTTCCTCTTACTGCCACAAGGACATGCAGATCAGTTTCATGTAGTGGTTTCCTCTTACTGCCACAAGGACATGCAGATCAGTTTCATGCAGTGGTTTCCCCTTACTGCCACAAGGACATGCAGATCAGTTTCATGTAGTGGTTTCCTCTTACTGACACAAGGACATGCAGATCAGTTTCATGTAGTGGTTTCCCCTTACTGCCACAAGGACATGCAGATCAGTTTCATGCAGTGGTTTCCCCTTACTGCCACAAGGACATGCAGATCAGTTTCATGTAGTGGTTTCCTCTTACTGCCACAAGGACATGCAGATCAGTTTCATGCAGTGGTTTCCCCTTACTGCCACAAGGACATGCAGATCAGTTTCATGTAGTGGTTTCCCCTTACTGCCACAAGGACATGCAGATCAGTTTCATGTAGTGGTTTCCTCTTACTGCCACAAGGACATGCAGATCAGTTTCATGCAGTGGTTTCCCCTTACTGCCACAAGGACATGCAGATCAGTTTCATGTAGTGGTTTCCTCTTACTGCCACAAGGACATGCAGATCAGTTTCATGCAGTGGTTTCCTCTTACTGCCACAAGGACATGCAGATCAGTTTCATGTAGTGGTTTCCCCTTACTGCCACAAGGACATGCATATCAGTTTCATGTAGTGGTTTCCTCTTACTGCCACAAGGACATGCAGATCAGTTTCATGCAGTGGTTTCCCCTTACTGCCACAAGGACATGCAGATCAGTTTCATGTAGTGGTTTCCTCTTACTGCCACAAGGACATGCAGATCAGTTTCATGCAGTGGTTTCCTCTTACTGCCACAAGGACATGCAGATCAGTTTCATGTAGTGGTTTCCCCTTACTGCCACAAGGACATGCATATCAGTTTCATGTAGTGGTTTCCTCTTACTGCCACAAGGACATGCAGATCAGTTTCATGCAGTGGTTTCCCCTTACTGCCACAAGGACATGCAGATCAGTTTCATGTAGTGGTTTCCTCTTACTGCCACAAGGACATGCAGATCAGTTTCATGACGCAAATCAGACATTCTACACACTATATTCTATTATACAGTGAACAGTGTAAAGTTCAATTAAGTATGTGTTGTATTGAGTAGACGTGAATTATCAGTGACAGCGTTTTTTTGTTGTTGCATAACACATGCAGCATAACGTTTAGAAAATAGGAACAAACATTCGGTGGTTGGGGTTAACTGAACATGCATTTCCCTCCCATGGTATCTCCATACGACTCGCTATCCTGATACTTGACTCTGGTGTCGTATCTTCAGTAAAATGTTCAAATAATGAAAAGACCTGTTATTAATAAACCCAATTCCTTGCAGCCAACTATGACTTTAACCAATCTCATTTCAACCCGTTTAAGGCATCTTTAAATCGAGTAGGCCTACTAGGGCACCCATCCTCTGTCCCTTACACTCAAAGAAGTATTTATCTCACGCCCATAACATGTGATTTCATTATCCCCAAAACCCGATTTCACAATATGGAGCATTTGACTTGGATCACAATTGATAACCATAATGACGTCAATTAGTATATCCACTACGTGAGTTTAGTGTTCCAACAGTGTATTAGTAATCTATGGACACAACTGGTTCATGATGCTGACCTTCCGATTGGGTGTGGTTACGGTGCTATCTCCCGGTCCCGGACATGGCAATACACCAACATTAAGCGTCTTGCTCAAACCGACCCGTCACGACACTTGTTTGCCCCACTGTTCGGCACCCTGCAGGGGCAAGTATGACATCAATGACTCCTCACCGCGGGAGCCACGTACAGCAGCCACTACCGCTCCGCCGCATCCTTCTACTCTGCCCCGCAAAAGCGTTTAAAAGTCACCACGTTATGTACGGTCGATTTGAAGGAGTCCCCGTTTAAATGTATTTCAATGACTGGTGAACTTGGAAAGAGGAAAGGTAAGTACTTGTCTTCTTTATTGGCTTCTAGAATATAGGAACAATGCCTAACAGGCGTTTTCACTTCCTGCGTCTCACACATGGAGTGAAATGATTAGTAGAGAATGTCCATTGACCAACGTCATTCGTTATTACTCTTGATCTGTCGATGAAGTTGTTTATTGCATGTGTTGCTTTATCTGTCATATTATCGAACTTTGGTATAAATGACAGATTAGCAAGTGTTAGCTAAATATACTACACATAAAACCCACTGCATTTGGTTCACCCAAACTCAAGAAATTGTTGTCAGACGATAGTAAGAAATTACTAAGAGGTTTTATTCTGAAATATAGATATTACTATTCCCATGAACCTTCAGTGGAAACCACATTTGAAATAGACCTTTCCACATTTTTATAGATTAACAGAATATGACAAGAATGCGAATGCGCGGATATCCACACCCTCATCCCCTAATTCAGCCTCGACAAGGCTACTCCATGCATATTATTGTTCACATAAAGAGGGCATATACTATCCTAAATCCATATGTCTCGGCTGATTGCATCTCTCCAATTTGGCAAAATGTTATCTCTAGAACCCAGCTGAATGGGAGAGACAAGTGTTGAACTATAATAGTTATCGCCGTTCCTATTAGCTCTCGTTTGGAAAAAAGATTGCTTATCTCCATTCTAGACTCTTATTGGGGAGTGACAAGTGGTAGAGACAGTGGGAAGCCCGTAATTACCCATTCCGAATATACCATCTGTCTCGAGCTCTGTGGCTCTGTCCCTAAACCCCGCAGAGAGCAGAAAGAGCGGAGATGGGTGGTTTTAAGAGGTTATCAAGAAAGATCCCGAGACCTGAGGAACGCCTGCATGGTCGACTGACTCAATATATGAACCGCGTGGACGTCTCGGCTGCATAAAATAAACAGATGATTAAGGATAAGCGTGGAGGTTTCCCGTGTCTCCGGGTTATTCGTGTCTCCGGAGACTCGTCTGAGCAGGAATAGAGAGACTTGGAGAGAAGCCGTTTGTGCTCCCGGGATTTCCCTGAAAACCTCGCTCTCAGTGAAAGAGAGGGATCTCCAAAAAGAGGTTGCGTAAGGTGAGAGGACAGAGATCTTAGATCTTGAAGTTGGTACCAAAATCTGACGATTTATCGGGTTATTTTAGCTATTTTAATCTTCTATGGTTTTTAGCGCCAGAGAGGTGTTTTCTCTGTCTGTTGCTTTCTAAACGTACGCTTTACGCATGACTCGGTTGGTTATTGTAGTGATACGGCTATAGATGTAGATGTGACCAATCTGGTCGTGTACCAAAATCTACATCAGATATTGCAATCTACTCCATGACCTCTTGCAGCACACCAACTCTAATCAACTAAGGTAAACACTAGGTTGCATAATGAACTTGTTGAATGTTTAAAAACAGTTAGCCTACAGCTCCATTCTAGGGCACTTAACTAAACACATAACTAAACACGCTTTTTTGGTAACACTTTGTAAATGCATCAAATTAATTTAGAATTTTACATCGCAGTGTTTAGATTGTAAACACCAGAAAGTGTTTATTCGCTGTAACACTTTTTAAACACATGAACAGGTTATTCAGCACAATGCCTTTAGGTTTTAACACTAAACACTCTAGGGTGTAAAGCCATATTTGCATATTTCCCTGCATGCCTTTTGAGTGAATGTGAACGAAACCCACCAAATGACTGTTTGTTAGCGACAAAGACATGGTTGTTGCGTTCCGTAACTTTTATTCCTGAAGCCTTGTGGTTCAATTAAAAACAATCCCTTTATCTCCGCATGTTATACATTTCATGCCTTTTACTTTAATTTACTTTACTTTAATTTACTTTAGTTATGGCGTAGTTATATTTGACATTGTGGGCTGAAAATCCTGTCTCATGGACCACATCAGATCTGCAAGTCACAGTACACTTCTAATGTGCAGTTTGTGAACTACTTTTATTTAGTATTTTTTTTTATGACTCTTTTTTTACCGACTCGAGAGTCGTGATTCGTTTTTTTTTTGTCTGAGTGACTCGTTCCTTTTTAGTAATTTGTTTGACCTGCTTGTGCAGTGAGTCCTGCAGCAGGACTAATAACACTCTCCTCCGGGTCAGCGGCTCCAGAGACGTACTCCGATCACCAACTGTCTGTCATATGTGCAACGGGAAATAAATAGATCATGAGCATAGAAAATGTTTAAAACTGATAATTGATCTCATGGTGCAATAATGAATTAAATGAATTGAATACTAAATGTTATGATGGACACAGTTTTATAGAACCAAAACATACACAGCCTCTGCTCAACAAACTGAAACTGGAGAACTAATTGTGTGTGGGAGGGGGGGCTGCAGTTTGCAAAGGACTGTGCTGATCACCTTGCCTGACTTCCCAGACTCCTTGCTCCGGCGAAACGGATGTTGGTTTCTTCTCCATAACGAGACGTATGTAACGGACAACAGAGCAGAGAAAAGTTGCAGCCACCACTACACCTCATTTTAACTGTATCAAGAAATAATATTATTTCTATGTCTAGCAATCAAGAAATGTACATTTCGTTTTTTTATTTAAAGTACAACGTTTACAAGTCTCGGTCACAAATGACAGCTCCCATATGGTGCGTCATAATCGCTAGGCAGTTTACTTTAAAGCAGTGTGCTTGTATAACTTTAGCAATGATCAATGACTTCCAAAACGTTTGTTTTTTGTTGAAAAACCACCTGATTGGTTTTGGTATTAGTGTCGGTAAAAGACAAAAACGCGCTACGGCGTGTGGGACTATAATCTATAATAATTTGGCTGTTATAAATTATTTTTTTGACCAGCAGCTGCCACAATTGTGTACACAGTCTCAAATAATGAACCTAATTTTCAAAAAACAATTGGCTGGAAAGCCTCAATGCTTCATTTGCCTATCTCTAGGGATCCAACCAGAGGGAGAATATCCATTTTGTTTTTTATATTTTATCACCCAAAACCTGCACTCAGAATAACTGCTATGGTTAAGGGTTTATTCACAAGACTACCTAAACCATATAAACTGAAGCAACCATCTCAGTAACAGGTACAATAAGTCCAACCCCTTACAAATTGGATTAGTTTAGAAAATATTTAATTATTTATCTTTGTATAGTGTAAGACAAATTTCATTAATCAATGTGCATGAGGAAACACATTAAAACCAACTATTTAAATAAAATCTTCCTACAACAAAGCATGCTGGGAAATATGATAATGCAACCCCTCCGATTGCTTTTTCACTCTGAGAGAAAACGGAAATGAACTCAACACAGTGGAAAAACAACAACAACAAGCTGTTGAAAAGGTTTCTTTAATCAAATGTCCAGTTGTGCTGAGATGTAGGGAAGGTGAGAAACATTCCTAACACCGATCTGAATAACAAGGGAGGTCGCATCCATTTCTAATGACTTAAAAGCACTCTAAGCAGGACGAAGGGAAAGGAAACATTAGTGTTTCAAATCTGGTGGGAAACTGACTATCACGTTTAATCTTGCATTCTGAAACGCTTGTGTATAAAATGAGAACACTTATTGGCTAATCTAAATACCTAAATAACTAACTAAATAAATACTGTTCATGTTTCAAACACTGACGTTTAGGTTTTAGACGTGCCACGTTTCATAGTTTTATACATGTGAGTATTACATGCTGACCAAACCGGCTCCGCCTGCGTATGTGAATTTTGTCATGACACGTTAAAATACCAAAAATAACTGTGAACGTACTATATTAATATGGAGACAGGTCGAAACACACATACAACATTCATGGCTATTTAGCTAGCGTGCTGTTGCTAGCACATTCTTTCATGGGAGTTAAACAGTGGGTTGTTATTTGACCTGAAATGCATATGGTCATCTTTGTAGAGTTTTGGGTGGCTACTTTGAAGAATCTCAAATATAAAATAGATTTTGATTTGTTTAACACTTTTTTGGTTACTAAATTATTCCATATGTGTTATTTCATAGTTTTGATGTCTTCACTATTATTCTACAATGTGGAAAATAGTAAAAAGAAAGAAAAACCCTTGAATGAGTAGGTGTGTCCAAACTTTGGACTGGTACTGTAAGTATTCAGACCCTTTACTCAGTACCTTGTTGAAGCACCTTTGACAGCGATTACAGCCTTGAATCTTCTTGGGTATAATCCTACAAGCTTGGTACACCTGTATTTGGGGAGTTTCATCCATTCTTCTCTGCAGATCCTCTCAAGCTCTGTCAGGTTGGATGGGGAGCGTCGTTACACAGATTTTATCAGGTCTCTCCAGAGATGTTCCATCGGGTTCAAGTCCGGGCTCTGGCTGGGCCACTCGAGGATATTCAGAGACTGAAGCCACTACTGCGATGTCTTGGCTGTGTGCTTAAGGTTGTTGTCCTGTGGGAAGGTAAACCTTCACACCAGTCTGAGGACCTGAGAGCTCTGGAGAAGGTTTTCATCAAGGATCTCTCTGTACTTTGCTCTGTTAATCTTTCTCTCGATCCTGACTAGACTTCCAGTCCCTGTCGCTGAAAAACATCCCCACAGCATGATGCTGCCACCACCATGATTCACCGAAGTGATGGTGCCAGGTTTCCCCCAGACATGACGCTTTGCATTCAGGCCAAAGAGTTCAATCTTGGTTTCATCAGACCAGATAATCTTGATTCTCATGGTCTGAGAGTCCATTTGGTGCCTTTGGCAAACTCCAAGCAAGCTGTCATGTGCCTTTTACTGAGGAGTGACTTCTGTCTGGCCACTCTACCATAAAGGCCTGATTGGTAGAGTGCTGCAGAGATGTTTGTCCTTCTGGAAGGTTCTCCCATCTCCACAGAGGAATTCTGGAGCTCTGTCAGAGTGACTATCGGGTCTTTGGCCACCTCCCTGACCAAGGCCCTTCTCCCCCGATTTTTTTGTTTGGCCAGGCGGCCAGCTCTAGAAAGTGTCTTGGTGGTTCCAAACTTCTTCCATTGAAGAATGATGGAGGCCACTGTGTTCCTGGGGACCTTCAACCCTGCAGAAATGTTTTGGTACCCTTCCCCAGATCTTGACACAATCCTGTCTCTGAGTTCTATGGACATTTCCTTTGATCTCGTGGCTTAGTTTTTGCTCTGACATGCACTGTCAACTGTGGGACCTTTCATATAGATAGTTTTATGCCTTTCCAAATCATGTCCAATCAATTGAATATACCACAGGTGGACTCCAATCAAGTTGTAGAAAAATCTCAAGGATGGTCAATAGAAACAGGATGCACCTGAGCTCAATTTTGAGTCTCAGATCAATGGGTCTGAATACTATTGTAAATACGGTAGTTATGTTTTTATTTTTTATAAACTTGAATTTGTAACGGCGTTCGTCTGTTGAAGGAGAGTCGGACCAAAATGCAGCGTGGTGGTTACTCATGTTCTTTAATGAAGAATAGCGATACATGAAATAACTATATACACAAAACAACAAACGGAACGCGAAAACCTATTACAGCCTATCTGGTGAACACTACACAGAGACAGGAACAATCACCCACAAAATACACAGTGAAACCCCGGCTACCTAAATATGGTTCCCAATCAGAGACAACGAGAATCACCTGACTCTGATTGAGAACCGCCTCAGGCAGCCAAGCCTATGCTATACACACCCCTAATCAGCAACAATCCCAATGCCTACAAACACCCCAATACGACAACACAATAAGCCCATGTCACACCCTGGCCTGAACAAATAATAAAGAAAACACAAAATACTAAGACCAAGGCGTGACAGAATTGTTTCAGGAAACGTACAGTTGAAGTCGTAAGTTTACATGCACTTAGGTTGGAGTCATTAAAACTTGTTTTTTTAACCACTCCATAAACTTCTAGTTAACAAACTATAGTTTTGGCAAGTTTGGTTAGGACATATATTTTGTGCAGATGTCATTTTTCCAACAATTGCTTACAGACAGATTATTTAACTTATAATTCACTTTATCACAATTCCAGTGGGTCAGAAGTTTACATACACTAAGTTGACTGTGCCCTTAAACAGCTTGAGAAATTCCAGAACATTTTCCAAGCTGAAAGTGTAGCTTTAGAAGCTTCTGATAGGCTAATTGACATAATTTGAGTAAATTGGAGGTGTACCTGTGGATGTATTTCAAGGCCTACCTTCAAACTCAGTGCCTCTTTGCTTGACATTATGGTAAAATCAAAAGAAATCAGCCAAGACCTCAGAAAAAAATGGTGGACCTCCACAAGTCTGGTTCGTCCTAGGGAGCAATTTTGAAACACCTGAAGGTACCAAGTTCATCTGTACAAACAATAGTACCCAAGTATAAACAACATTGGACCACGCAGCCGTCATGCCGCTCAGGAAGGAGACGAGTTCTGTCTCCTAGAGATGAAAGTACTTTGGTGCGAGAAGTGCAAATCAATCCCAGAACAACAGCAAAGGACCTTGTGAAGATGCTGGAGGAAACAGGTACAAAAGTATCTATATCAACAGTAAAACAAGGCCTATATTGACATAACCTGAAAGGCCGCTCACCATGGATGAAGCCACTGCTCCAAATCTGCCATAAAAAAAGCCAGATTACAGTTTGCAACTGCACATGAGGACAAAGATCGTATTTTTTGGAGAAATGTCCTCTGGTCTGATGAAACAAAAATATAACTGTTTGGCCATAATGACTATTGTTATGTTTGGAGGATAAAGGGGGATGCTTGCAAGCCGAAGAACACCATCCCAACTGTGAAGCACGGGGGTGGCAGCATCATGTTGTGGGGGTGCTTTGCTGCAGGGGGGACTGGTGCACCTCACAAAATAGATGGCATCATGAGGGGGGAAAATGATGTGGACATATTGAAGCAACATCTCAACACATCAGTCAGGAAGTTAAAGCTTGGTTCGCAAATCGGTTTTCCAAATGGACAATGACCCCAAGCATACTTCCAAAGATGTGGCAAAATGGCTTAAGAACAACAAAGTCAAGGTATTGGAGTGGCCATTACAAAGCCCTGACCTCAATCCTATATAACATTTGTGTGCAGAAATGAAAAAGCGTGTGTGAGCAAGGAGGCCTACAAATCTAACTCAGTTACACCAGCTTTGTTCACCCAACTTATTGTGGGAAGCTTGTGGGAGGCTACCCTAAACATTTGACCCAAGTGAAACAATTTAAAGGCAATGCTACCAAATGCTAATTGAGTGTATGTAAACTTCTGACCCAGTGGGAATGTGAATAAATAAATAAAAGCTGAAATAAATCATTCTCTGTGCTATTCTCTCTGCTATTATTCTGACATTTCACATTCTTAAAATAAAGTGGTGATCCTAACTGACCTAAGACAGAGACTTTTTACTAGGATTAAATGTCAGTAATTGTGAAAAACTGAGTTTAAAGGTATTTGGCTAAGGTGTATGTAAACTTCCTACTTCAACTGTTTGTCCCGCATCACTATTTTAACCTTTTGTTATTAACTTGTTATGGCTGAGATCCCGTTACGATATGCGATATGGTTGTTAGGACAGAACATCTGGACCAACCCTTAAAGAGATGGGTGGGGCTTAAGCTTCAAAGGGTGTGAACGATGCTGGGTGTAGACAAAGAGCTCTCCAGTAGGTACCAAAACATTCATAGGCCGTTTTCTCAAAAGTGAGATTACTCATTTATCAACTTTCAAAGCGAAATTACTTTCCCATTGTTCCTCAACTGTAGTGTATGATAAACCATTTTCTAGCTCTGATCCTCTACTTTTATCCAACGTAAAAAAACTATGTTTCAAATTTGGCTACATAAGACCGACTCGAGCTGGTTGGTCACAAATGTTGTCATTCTGGTGTATTGTGATGTCATTATGGTGTATTGTGACGTCATTCTGGTGTATTGTGATGTCATTTTGGTGTATTGTGATGTCATTATGGTGTATTGTGTGTAGATTGATGTGTAGATTGATCAGAGAAAAAAAGGATTTAATCCATTTTAGAATAAGGCTGTAATGTCACAAACTGTGGAAAAAAGGGTGTGGTCAGAATACTTCCCGAAAGCGCTGTACATAGACAGAGGGGGCACTGTGTCGCTCTTTCGGATGTTTTCTTCGGTGAGGTGGTCAGCCTCTTGCAAATTGAAGGACAATTATTAAACACGGAGAGATTAAAGATACATGATTTAATATGTTTTTTTTTTGGGGGGGGGGATGAACATACACTACTGCTTGTGGTTATGGCTCATACTGGCTGGACAGGGGTTGTATAGGAGTGATAATGCCTGAGTTCTGATTTAATAGTGATGTTATGTTTGATACCGGAGCTCCGAGTCATGTGTCGAAATCAAAAAAGCAGTGTGTCGACGCGTGCATCACTTTATCACAAGTGCGTCATTACTGACGTCCGAAGTTTTGTCTGATCACAGGCTTTTTCAAACCGTGTGTGATTTATGCTGTGGTTCCGGTGCTTTTTTCCCAATTTCCAAGCTGCTTTCAGACATTGACCTCCACTGGACACCGTACATGCAAATATAGTTAGGGTTTCACCTCAACGTTAGCTTAGCGGGTAGGGAACATTCAGGTTACTAGTCCAACGCTCTAACCACTAGGCTACCCTGCCGCCCAACGTTAGCTTAGCGGGTAGGGAACATTCAGGTTACTAGTCCAACGCTCTAACCACTAGGCTACCCTACCGCCCAACGTTAGCTTAGCGGGTAGGGAACATTCCGGTTACTAGTCCAACGCTCTAACCACTAGACTACCCTGCCGCCCGACGTTAGCTTAGCGGGTAGGGAACATTCAGGTTACTAGTCCAACGCTCTAACCACGAGGCTACCCTACCGCCCAACGTTAGCTTAGCGGGTAGGGAACATTCAGGTTACTAGTCCAACGCTCTAACCACGAGGCTACCCTACCGCCCAACGTTAGCTTAGCGGGTAGGGAACATTCCGGTTACTAGTCCAACGCTCTAACCACGAGGCTACCCTACCGCCCAACGTTAGCTTAGCGGGTAGGGAACATTCCGGTTACTAGTCCAACACTCTAACCACTAGACTACCCTGCCGCCCGACGTTAGCTTAGCGGGTAGGGAACATTCCGGTTACTAGTCCAACGCTCTAACCACTAGGCTACCCTGCCGCCCGACGTTAGCTTAGCGGGTAGGGAACATTCCGGTTACTAGTCCAACACTCTAACCACTAGGCTACCCTGCCGCCCGACGTTAGCTTAGCGGGTAGGGAACATTCCGGTTACTAGTCCAACACTCTAACCACTAGGCTACCCTGCCGCCCGACGTTAGCTTAGCGGGTAGAGAACATTCCGGTTACTAGTCCAACACTCTAACCACTAGACTACCCTGCCGCCCGACGTTAGCTTAGCGGGTAGGGAACATTCAGGGATGTTAGCTTAGCGGGTAGGGAACATTAGGGGACGTTAGCTTAGCGGGTAGGGAACATTCGGGGACGTTAGGGTATGAGGTTGAATTCCACCGAAGGCACACTATTTATAAAATTGTTCTTTCTGCATTGTTGTTCAACAAATGTATTTAATTTAGTATAGTAAGTTTCTGTCTTAAGCATTGTAAATAATGACATAGATTCAGTTTTTTTTTAAATTGTCAACTTTACGGCGAAAAAGAGAAGCATGATGTAAGATGCAAACCTGATATTTCAATTGATTATATGCTACTATAATATAATATATGATTATAGGCTACTATAATAAATAATTATAGGCTACTATAATAAATAATCATAGGCTACTATAATATATAATTATAGGCCACTTGTAACGGCGTTCTTCGTTTGTAGAAAGAGAGGACCGAAATGCAGCGTGGTGGTTACTCATGACTTTAATGGAAAAGTGACACATGAAATAACTATACAAAAATACAAAACAACAAACGGAACGTGAAACCTAATTACAGCCTATCTGGTGAACCTACACAGAGACAGGAACAATCACCCACGAAATACAAAGTGAAACTCAGGCTACCTAAATACGGTTCCCAATCTGAGACAACGAGAATCACCTGACTCCAGATTGAGAACCGCCTCAGGCAGCCAAGCCTATACTAGACACACCCCTAATCAACCACAATCCCAATGCCTACAAAAACCCCAATAAGACAATACAATAACCCCATGGCACACCCTGGCCTGAACAAATAATTAAAGAAAACACAAAATACTAAGACCAAGGCGTGACAGAACCCCCCCCCCCCCAAGGTGCGGACTCCCGGACGCACCTCAAAACCATAGGGAGGGTCCGTGTGGGCGTCTGTCCATGGTGGCGGCTCCGGCTCGGGACGTGGACCCCACTCCATAAATGTCATAGTTCCTCCCCTTCGCGTCCTGGGATAATCCACCCTCGCCGCCGACCATGGCCTAATAGTCCTCACCCAGAACCCCACAGAACTGAGGAGCAGCTCGTGACTGAGGGGCATCTCGGGACTGAGGGGCATCTCGGGACTGAGGGGCAGCTCGGGACTGAGGGGCAGCTCGGGACTGAGGGGCAGCTCGGGACTGAGGGGCAGCTCGGGACTGAGGGGCAGCTCGGAACTGAGGGGCAGCTTGGAACTGAGAGGCAGCCCGGAACTGAGGGGCAGCCCGGAACTGAGAGGAAGCCCAGTACTGAGAGGAAGCCCAGTACTGAGATGAAGCTCAGGTAGGTAGTAGGCTCCGGTAGATCCTGGCTGGCTGGCGGATCTGGAAGATTCAGGTTGACTAGCAGATCTGGAAGATTCTGGTTGACTAGCAGATCTGGAAGATTCTGGTTGACTAGCAGATCTGGAAGATTCTGGTTGACTAGCAGATCTGGAAGATTCTGGTTGACTAGCAGATCTGGAAGATTCTGGTTGACTAGCAGATCTGGAAGATTCTGGTTGACTAGCAGATCTGGAAGATTCTGGTTGACTAGCAGATCTGGAAGATTCTGGTTGACTAGCAGATCTGGAAGATTCTGGTTGACTGGCAGATCTGGAAGATTCTGGTTGACTGGCAGATCTGGAAGATTCTGGTTGACTGGCAGATCTGGAAGAGACTGGTTGACAGGCTGATCTGGAAGAGACTGGTTGACAGGCTGATCTGGAAGAATCTGGTTGACTGGCAGATCCTGGCTGACTGGTGGATCCTGGCTGACTGGCAGATCCTGGCTGAATGGCGGATCCTGGCCGACTGGCACTTCTGGCGGATCCTGGCTGACTGGCACTTCTGGCGGATCCTGGAAGACTGGTGGATCCTGGCTGACTGGTGGTTCCTGGCAGACTGGCGAATCCTGGCTGACTGGCGAATCCTGGCTGACTGGCGGATCTAACTGATCCTGACAGACTGGCGACGCTGGGCAGACTGGCGATGCTGGGCAGACTGGCGACGCTGGGCAGACTGGCGACGCTGGGAAGACTGGCGGCGCTGGGCAGACTGGCGGCGCTGGGCAGACTGGCGATGCTGGGCAGACTAGCGGCGCTGGGCAGACTGGCGGCACTGGCGGCGCTGGGCAGACTGGCGGCTCTTTGCAGACTGACAGCTCCTTGCAGACTGGCAGCTCCTTGCAGACTGGCAGCTCCTTGCAGACTGGCAGCTCCTTGCAGACTGACAGCTCCTTGCAGACTGACAGCTCCTTGCAGACTGGCGGCTCCTTGCAGACTGACAGCTCTGGCTGCTTCATGTAGACTGACAGCTCTGGCTGCTCCATGCAGACTGACAGCTCTGGCTGCTCCATGCAGACTGACAGCTCTGGCTGCTTCATGCAGACTGGCAGCTCTGGCTGCTCCATGCAGACTGACATCTCTGGCTGCTCCATGCAGACTGACAGCTCTGGCTGCTCCATGCAGACTGACAGCTCTGGCTGCTCCATGCAGACTGACAGCTCTGGCTGCTCCATGCAGGCTGGCAGCTCTGGCTTCTCCATACAGGCTGGCAGCTCTGGCTGCGCTGAACAGGCGGGAGACTCCGGCAGCGCAGGAGAGGAGAAAGGCTCTGGCTGCGCTAAACAGGCGGGAGGCTCCGGCAGCGCTGTAGAGGAGGAAGGCTCTGGCTGCGCTAAACAGGCGGGAGGCTCCGGCAGCGCTGGAGAGGAGAAAGGCTCTGGCTGCGCTAAACAGGCGGGAGACTCCAGCAGCGCAGGAGAGGAGGAAAGCGCTGGCTGCGCTGAACAGGCGAGGCGCACTGAAGGCCTGGTGCGTGGTGCTGGAACTGGTGGTACTGAACCGAGGACACGCACAGGAAGCCTGGTGCGGGGAGCTGCTACCGGAGGACTGGAGTGTGGAGGTGGCACAGGATGGGCTAGACCGTGAAGGCGTACTGGAGATCTTGAGAGCAGTGTTGGCACAGGACGTGCAAGGCTAGGGATGTGCACAGGAGGCCTGGTGCGTGAGGCTGGCACCAACTTCACCAGCCGACTAACACGCACCTCAGGACGAGTATGGAGCGCTAACCCAGGTGCCATCAAATCCCCAACACGTTCCGTCGGGCGAATTCCATGCAAAAAGCACCAACACAGCAACTCCCTCATTTCTCTCTCCTCCAATTTCCCCATTAACTCCTTCACAGTCTCTGTTTCGCTCACCTCCAACACCGGCTCTGGTTCTGGTCTCCTCCTTGGCTCCTCACGATAAACAGGGAGAGTTGGCTCAGGTCTATCTCCTGACTCAGCCACTCTCCCTCTGTGCCCCCCCCCAATACATTTTTAGGGGTGACTTTCGGGTTTCGCTCTGTGCCGCCGTGTCTGTTTCTCCAACTCCATTCGCCTATAGCCCTCTTCGCACTGCTCTAGCGAATCCCAGGCGGGCACAGGCACTCTCTCTGGGTCGGCCGCCCACCTGTCTATTTCATCCCACGTCGTATACTCCATGCTTCTGCTGTCATAACAGCGTCTCGTAAGTACCTCCTTTCGCTCCTGTTGTCGCTGCCTGTAACCACGCCACTCGGTCCGTGTGTGTTGGGTGATTCTGTAACGGCGTTCTTCGTTTGTAGAAAGAGAGGACCGAAATGCAGCGTGGTGGTTACTCATGACTTTAATGGAAAAGTGACACATGAAATAACTATACAAAAATACAAAACAACAAATGGAACGTGAAACCTAATTACAGCCTATCTGGTGAAACTACACAGAGACAGGAACAATCACCCACGAAATACAAAGTGAAACTCAGGCTACCTAAATACGGTTCCCAATCTGAGACAACGAGAATCACCTGACTCCAGATTGCGAACCGCCTCAGGCAGCCAAGCCTATACTAGACACACCCCTAATCAACCACAATCCCAATGCCTACAAAAACCCCAATAAGACAATACAATAACCCCATGGCACACCCTGGCCTGAACAAATAATTAAAGAAAACACAAAATACTAAGACCAAGGCGTGACAGAACCCCCCCCCCCCCCAAGGTGCGGACTCCCGGACGCACCTCAAAACCATAGGGAGGGTCCATGTGGGCGTCTGTCCATGGTGGTGGCTCCGGCTCGGGACGTGGACCCCACTCCATAAATGTCATAGTTCCTCCCCTTCGCGTCCTGGGATAATCCACCCTCGCCGCCGACCATGGCCTAATAGTCCTCACCCAGAACCCCACAGAACTGAGGAGCAGCTCGTGACTGAGGGGCATCTCGGGACTGAGGGGCAGCTCGGGACTGAGGGGCAGCTCGGGACTGAGGGGCAGCTCGGGACTGAGGGGCAGCTCGGGACTGAGGGGCAGCTCGGAACTGAGGGGCAGCTTGGAACTGAGGGGCAGCCCGGAACTGAGAGGAAGCCCAGTACTGAGAGGAAGCCCAGTACTGAGATGAAGCTCAGGTAGGTAGTAGGCTCCGGTAGATCCTGGCTGGCTGGCGGATCTGGAAGATTCAGGTTGACTAGCAGATCTGGAAGATTCTGGTTGACTAGCAGATCTGGAAGATTCTGGTTGACTAGCAGATCTGGAAGATTCTGGTTGACTAGCAGATCTGGAAGATTCTGGTTGACTAGCAGATCTGGAAGATTCTGGTTGACTGGCAGATCTGGAAGATTCTGGTTGACTGGCAGATCTGGAAGATTCTGGTTGACTGGCAGATCTGGAAGAGACTGGTTGACAGGCTGATCTGGAAGAGATTGGTTGACAGGCTGATCTGGAAGAATCTGGTTGACTGGCAGATCCTGGCTGACTGGTGGATCCTGGCTGACTGGCAGATCCTGGCTGAATGGTGGATCCTGGCCGACTGGCACTTCTGGCGGATCCTGGCTGACTGGCACTTCTGGCGGATCCTGGAAGACTGGTGGATCCTGGCTGACTGGTGGTTCCTGGCAGACTGGCGAATCCTGGCTGACTGGCGAATCCTGGCTGACTGGCGGATCTAACTGATCCTGACAGACTGGCGACGCTGGGCAGACTGGCGACGCTGGGCAGACTGGCGACGCTGGGCAGACTGGCGACGCTGGGAAGACTGGCGACGCTGGGCAGACTGGCGGCGCTGGGCAGACTGGCGGCGCTGGGCAGACTGGCGATGCTGGGAAGACTAGCGGCGCTGGGCAGACTGGCGGCACTGGCGGCGCTGGGCAGACTGGCGGCTCTTTGCAGACTGACAGCTCCTTGCAGACTGGCAGCTCCTTGCAGACTGGCAGCTCCTTGCAGACTGACAGCTCCTTGCAGACTGACAGCTCCTTGCAGACTGGCAGCTCCTTGCAGACTGACAGCTCTGGCTGCTTCATGTAGACTGACAGCTCTGGCTGCTCCATGCAGACTGACAGCTCTGGCTGCTCCATGCAGACTGACAGCTCTGGCTGCTTCATGCAGACTGGAAGCTCTGGCTGCTCCATGCAGACTGACATCTCTGGCTGCACCATGCAGACTGACAGCTCTGGCTGCTCCATGCAGACTGACAGCTCTGGCTGCTCCATGCAGACTGACAGCTCTGGCTGCTCCATGCAGGCTGGCAGCTCTGGCTTCTCCATACAGGCTGGCAGCTCTGGCTGCGCTGAACAGGCGGGAGACTCCGGCAGCGCAGGAGAGGAGAAAGGCTCTGGCTGCGCTAAACAGGCGGGAGGCTCCGGCAGCGCTGTAGAGGAGGAAGGCTCTGGCTGCGCTAAACAGGCGGGAGGCTCCGGCAGCGCTGGAGAGGAGAAAGGCTCTGGCTGCGCTAAACAGGCGGGAGACTCCAGCAGCGCAGGAGAGGAGGAAAGCGCTGGCTGCGCTGAACAGGCGAGGCGCACTGAAGGCCTGGTGCGTGGTGCTGGAACTGGTGGTACTGAACCGAGGACACGCACAGGAAGCCTGGTGCGGGGAGCTGCTACCGGAGGACTGGAGTGTGGAGGTGGCACAGGATGGGCTAGACCGTGAAGGCGTACTGGAGATCTTGAGAGCAGTGTTGGCACAGGACGTGCAAGGCTAGGGATGTGCACAGGAGGCCTGGTGCGTGAGGCTGGCACCAACTTCACCAGCCGACTAACACGCACCTCAGGACGAGTATGGAGCGCTAACCCAGGTGCCATCAAATCCCCAACACGTTCCGTCGGGCGAATTCCATGCAAAAAGCACCAACACAGCAACTCCTTCATTTCTCTCTCCTCCAATTTCCCCATTAACTCCTTCACAGTCTCTGTTTCGCTCACCTCCAACACCGGCTCTGGTTCTGGTCTCCTCCTTGGCTCCTCACGATAAACAGGGAGAGTTGGCTCAGGTCTATCTCCTGACTCAGCCACTCTCCCTCTGAGCCCCCCCCCCAATACATTTTTAGGGGTGACTTTCGGGTTTCGCTCTGTGCCGCCGTGTCTGTTTCTCCAACTCCATTCGCCTATAGCCCTCTTCTCACTGCTCTAGCGAATCCCAGGCGGGCTCAGGCACTCTCTCTGGGTCGGCCGCCCACCTGTCTATTTCATCCCACGTCGTATACTCCATGCTTCTGCTGTCATAACAGCGTCTCGTAAGTACCTCCTTTCGCTCCTGTTGTCGCTGCCTGTAACCACGCCACTCGGTCCGTGTGTGTTGGGTGATTCTGTAACGGCGTTCTTCGTTTGTAGAAAGAGAGGACCGAAATGCAGCGTGGTGGTTACTCATGACTTTAATGGAAAAGTGACACATGAAATAACTATACAAAAATACAAAACAACAAACGGAACGTGAAACCTAATTACAGCCTATCTGGTGAACCTACACAGAGACAGGAACAATCACCCACGAAATACAAAGTGAAACTCAGGCTACCTAAATACGGTTCCCAATCTGAGACAACGAGAATCACCTGACTCCAGATTGAGAACCGCCTCAGGCAGCCAAGCCTATACTAGACACACCCCTAATCAACCACAATCCCAATGCCTACAAAAACCCCAATAAGACAATACAATAACCCCATGGCACACCCTGGCCTGAACAAATAATAAAGATAAACACAAAATACTAAGACCAAGGCATGACACCACTATAATATATAATTATAGGCTATTATAATATAATATATCATATAATTATAGGCTACTATAATATATAATTATTGGCTACTACAATATAATTTATAATTATAGGATAATATAATATGTAATTATAGGCTACTATAATATAATATATTATATAATTAAAGGCTACTGTAATATAATATATAATTATAGGATAATATAATATATAATTATAGGCTACTATAATATAATATATAATATAGTTATAGGCCACTATAATATAGTATTATAGGCTACTCTAATATAATATATCGTATAATTATAGGCTGCTATAATATAATATATAATTATAGGCTACTACAATATAATTTATAATTATAGGCTACTATAATATATAATTATAGGCTACTATAATATAATGTATAATTATAGGATAATATAATATATAATTAAAGGCTACTATAATATAATATATAATTATAGGCTACTATAATACAATATATAATATAATTATAGGCTACTATAATATATAATTATAGGCTACTATAATACAATATATAATATAATTATAGGCTACTATAATATATAATTATAGGCTACTATAATATAATGTATAATTATAGGATAATATAATATATAATTATAGGCCACTATAATATATAATTATAGGCTACTATAATATAATATATCATATAATTATAGGCTACTATAATATAATATATGATTATAGGCTACTATAATATAATATATAATTATAGGCTACTACAATATAATTCATAATTATAGGATAATATAATATATAATTATAGGCTACTATAATATAATATATTATAATTATAGGCTACTATAATATAATATATTATAATTAAAGGCTACTATAATATAATATATAATTATAGGATAATATAATATAATATATAATTATAGGATAATATAATTATAGGCTACTATAATTTAATTATTGGCTACTATAATAGGATAATATAATATATAATTATAGGCTACTATAATATAATATATAATTATAGGATAATATAATTATAGGCTACTATAATATAATTATTGGCTACTATAATATAATATATAATTATAGGGTAATATATATAATTATAGGCTACAATAACATTATAGGCTACTATAATATATAATTATAGGGTCATATATAATTATAGGCTACAATAACATTGTAGGCTACTATAATATATAATTATAGGATAATATATAATTATAGGCTAGTATATGTTTATAGGCTACTATAATATATTATATAATTATAGGCTACTATAATATAATGAATATATATATATTATAGTAATACTATAATCAGTCAACAACTGACCGCTGCTCCAAGGTCTTAAAATGAAAACAACTGAGAAAAAAATACCTGTATCAGATAATTACACACCGCTGTGTATTGCTGCTGTGTATTGCTGACCAGCAGATGTCACTACTGTGCATTTTGAACAGATAATGAAGCTCAGAGTAATTAACTGTTTTTTCCCCGACACAATTTGGTCAAAAGCACCTAAGCCTTCAGAGAGCCTCGGTTTCCCATCACTACTTAATCATTTGAATTATAGGCGAAAGTAGCCTGTTGGACATTAATGGCCAGTGTGTGTGTGTGTGTGTGTGTGTGTGTGTGTGTGTGTGTGTTCCAGTGTGCAGTATGTTAGCCCTTCAGGAAAATAGTTTTCAATAATGCACAGGAAGCTCTCATACATACCTGATGTTGGCTGTCTGAGTCTACAGCAGGCATCATCACCACAGATAAACTTTTTTCATGAGCGGATAACTATGAATCATTTGGAAAACTGAAAACCACCCCACCGCTGTGATACTAGGTAGGCAGAAGAGAGGGACAGAGAGTAAGAGGAGCACAGAGACAGAGAGTTAGAGAAAGGCAGAGAAAAATAGAGAGGGAGAGAGGCTGAGAAATAGAGAGAGCGAGAGGGAGGCAGGCAGAGAAATAGAGAGAGCGAGAGGGAGGCAGGCAGAGAAATAGAGAGAGCGAGAGGGAGGCAGGCAGGCAGAGAAATAGAGAGAGCGAGAGGGAGGCAGGCAGAGAAATAGAGAGAGCGAGAGGGAGGCAGGCAGAGAAATAGAGAGAGCGAGAGGGAGGCAATTAGAGAAATAGAGAGAGCGAGAGGGAGGCAATTAGAGAAATGGAGAGAGCGAGAGGGAGGCAGAGAAATAGAGAGAAAAGAGGGAGGCAGAGAAATAGAGAGAGCGAGAGGGAGGCAGAGAAATAGAGAGAACAAGAGGGAGGCAGAGAAATAGAGAGAGGGAGGCAGATGAGTAGAGAGAGAGAGAGGCAGAGAAGTAGAGAGAGAGAGAGAGAGAGAGGCAGAGAAGTAGAGAGAGAGAGAGAGAGAGGCAGAGAAGTAGATAGAGAGAGAGGCAGAGAAGTAGAGAGAGAGAGGCAGAGAAGTAGAGAGAGAGAGAGGCAGAGAAGTAGAGAGAGAGAGAGAGGCAGAGAAGTAGAGAAAGAGAGGCAGAGAAGTAGAGAGAGAGGCAGATGAGTAGAGAGAGAGAGGCAGAGAAGTAGAGAGAGAGAGAGAGGCAGAGAAGTAGAGAGAGAGAGAGGCAGAGAAGTAGAGAGAGAGAGAGAGGCAGAGAAGTAGAGAGAGGCAGAGAAGTAGAGAAAGAGAGGCAGAGAAGTAGAGAAAGAGAGGCAGAGAAGTAGAGAGAGAGAGGCAGAGAAGTAGAGAGAGAGAGAGAGGCAGAGAAGTAGAGAGAGGCAGAGAAGTAGAGAAAGAGAGGCAGAGAAGTAGAGAAAGAGAGGCAGAGAAGTAGAGAGAGAGAGGCAGAGAAGTAGAGAGAGAGGCAGAGAAATAGAGAGGGGGAGGCAGAGAAGTAGAGAGGGGGAGGCAGAGGAGTAGAGAGAGAGAGAGAGGCAGAGAAATAGAGAGAGGGATGCAGATGAGTAGAGAGAGAGAGGCAGAGAAGTAGAGAGAGAGAGAGGCAGAGAAGTAGAGAGGAGGAGGCAGAGGAGTATAGAGAGAGAGGCAGAGACGTATAGGTAGAGAGGCAGAGAAGTAGAGAGAGAGAGGCAGAGAAGTAGAGAGAGAGAGGCAGAGAAGTAGAGAGAGAGAGGCAGGCAGAGAAATAGAGAGAGCGAGAGGGAGGCAGAGAAATAGAGAGAACAAGAGGGAGGCAGAGAAATAGAGAGAGGGAGGCAGATGAGTAGAGAGAGAGAGAGGCAGAGAAGTAGAGAGAGAGAGAGAGGCAGAGAAGTAGAGAGAGAGAGAGAGAGAGGCAGAGAAGTAGAGAGAGAGAGAGGCAGAGAAGTAGAGAGAGAGGCAGAGAAGTAGAGAGAGAGAGAGAGGCAGAGAAGTAGAGAGAGAGAGGCAGAGAAGTAGAGAGAGAGAGGCAGAGAAGTAGAGAGAGAGAGGCAGAGAAGTAGAGAGAGAGAGGCAGAGAAGTAGAGAAAGAGAGGCAGAGAAGTAGAGAGAGAGGCAGATGAGTAGAGAGAGAGAGGCAGAGAAGTAGAGAGAGAGAGAGAGAGAGGCAGAGAAGTAGAGAGAGAGAGGCAGAGAAGTAGAGAGAGAGGCAGAGAAGTAGAGAGAGAGAGAGGCAGAGAAGTAGAGAAAGAGAGGCAGAGAAATAGAGAAAGAGAGGCAGAGAAGTAGAGAGAGAGAGGCAGAGAAGTAGAGAGAGAGGCAGAGAAATAGAGAGGGGGAGGCAGAGAAGTAGAGAGGGGGAGGCAGAGGAGTAGAGAGAGAGAGAGAGGCAGAGAAATAGAGAGAGGGATGCAGATGAGTAGAGAGAGAGAGGCAGAGAAGTAGAGAGAGAGAGAGAGGCAGAGAAGTAGAGAGGAGGAGGCAGAGGAGTATAGAGAGAGAGGCAGAGAAGTATAGGTAGAGAGGCAGAGAAGTAGAGAGAGAGAGGCAGAGAAGTAGAGAGAGAGAGGCAGAGAAGTAGAGAGAGCGAGAGGGAGGCAGAGAAATAGAGAGAACAAGAGGGAGGCAGAGAAATAGAGAGAGGGAGGCAGATGAGTAGAGAGAGAGAGAGAGGCAGAGAAGTAGAGAGAGAGAGAGAGGCAGAGAAGTTGAGAGAGAGAGAGAGAGAGAGAGGCAGAGAAGTAGAGAGAGAGAGAGAGGCAGAGAAGTAGAGAGAGAGGCAGAGAAGTAGAGAGAGAGAGGCAGAGAAGTAGAGAGAGAGAGGCAGAGAAGTAGAGAGAGAGAGGCAGAGAAGTAGAGAAAGAGAGGCAGAGAAGTAGAGAGAGAGGCAGATGAGTAGAGAGAGAGAGGCAGAGAAGTAGAGAGAGAGAGAGAGGCAGAGAAGTAGAGAGAGGCAGAGAAGTAGAGAAAGAGAGGCAGAGAAGTAGAGAAAGAGAGGCAGAGAAGTAGAGAGAGAGAGGCAGAGAAGTAGAGAGAGAGAGAGAGGCAGAGAAGTAGAGAGAGGCAGAGAAGTAGAGAAAGAGAGGCAGAGAAGTAGAGAAAGAGAGGCAGAGAAGTAGAGAGAGAGAGGCAGAGAAGTAGAGAGAGAGGCAGAGAAATAGAGAGGGGAGGCAGAGAAGTAGAGAGGGGGAGGCAGAGGAGTAGAGAGAGAGAGAGAGGCAGAGAAATAGAGAGAGGGATGCAGATGAGTAGAGAGAGAGAGGCAGAGAAGTAGAGAGAGAGAGAGAGGCAGAGAAGTAGAGAGGAGGAGGCAGAGGAGTATAGAGAGAGAGGCAGAGAAGTATAGGTAGAGAGGCAGAGAAGTAGAGAGAGAGAGGCAGAGAAGTAGAGAGAGAGAGGCAGAGAAGTAGAGAGAGCGAGAGGGAGGCAGAGAAATAGAGAGAACAAGAGGGAGGCAGAGAAATAGAGAGAGGGAGGCAGATGAGTAGAGAGAGAGAGAGAGGCAGAGAAGTAGAGAGAGAGAGAGAGGCAGAGAAGTTGAGAGAGAGAGAGAGAGAGAGAGAGAGAGAGGCAGAGAAGTAGAGAGAGAGAGAGAGGCAGAGAAGTAGAGAGAGAGGCAGAGAAGTAGAGAGAGAGAGGCAGAGAAGTAGAGAGAGAGAGGCAGAGAAGTAGAGAGAGAGAGGCAGAGAAGTAGAGAGAGAGAGGCAGAGAAGTAGAGAGGAGGAGGCAGAGAAGTAGAGAGAGAGGCAGATGAGTAGAGAGAGAGAGGCAGAGAAGTAGAGAGAGAGAGAGAGGCAGAGAAGTAGAGAGAGAGAGGCAGAGAAGTAGAGAAAGAGAGGCAGAGAAGTAGAGAAAGAGAGGCAGAGAAGTAGAGAGAGAGAGGCAGAGAAGTAGAGAGAGAGAGAGAGGCAGAGAAGTAGAGAGAGGCAGAGAAGTAGAGAAAGAGAGGCAGAGAAGTAGAGAAAGAGAGGCAGAGAAGTAGAGAGAGAGAGGCAGAGAAGTAGAGAGAGAGGCAGAGAAATAGAGAGGGGGAGGCAGAGAAGTAGAGAGGGGGAGGCAGAGGAGTAGAGAGAGAGAGAGAGGCAGAGAAATAGAGAGAGGGATGCAGATGAGTAGAGAGAGAGAGGCAGAGAAGTAGAGAGAGAGAGAGGCAGAGAAGTAGAGAGGAGGAGGCAGAGGAGTATAGAGAGAGAGGCAGAGACGTATAGGTAGAGAGGCAGAGAAGTAGAGAGAGAGAGGCAGAGAAGTAGAGAGAGAGAGGCAGAGAAGTAGAGAGAGAGAGGCAGGCAGAGAAATAGAGAGAGCGAGAGGGAGGCAGAGAAATAGAGAGAACAAGAGGGAGGCAGAGAAATAGAGAGAGGGAGGCAGATGAGTAGAGAGAGAGAGAGGCAGAGAAGTAGAGAGAGAGAGAGAGGCAGAGAAGTAGAGAGAGAGAGAGAGAGAGGCAGAGAAGTAGAGAGAGAGAGAGGCAGAGAAGTAGAGAGAGAGGCAGAGAAGTAGAGAGAGAGAGAGAGAGGCAGAGAAGTAGAGAGAGAGAGGCAGAGAAGTAGAGAGAGAGAGGCAGAGAAGTAGAGAGAGAGAGGCAGAGAAGTAGAGAGAGAGAGGCAGAGAAGTAGAGAAAGAGAGGCAGAGAAGTAGAGAGAGAGGCAGATGAGTAGAGAGAGAGAGGCAGAGAAGTAGAGAGAGAGAGAGAGAGAGGCAGAGAAGTAGAGAGAGAGAGGCAGAGAAGTAGAGAGAGAGGCAGAGAAGTAGAGAGAGAGAGAGGCAGAGAAGTAGAGAAAGAGAGGCAGAGAAATAGAGAAAGAGAGGCAGAGAAGTAGAGAGAGAGAGGCAGAGAAGTAGAGAGAGAGGCAGAGAAATAGAGAGGGGGAGGCAGAGAAGTAGAGAGGGGGAGGCAGAGGAGTAGAGAGAGAGAGAGAGGCAGAGAAATAGAGAGAGGGATGCAGATGAGTAGAGAGAGAGAGGCAGAGAAGTAGAGAGAGAGAGAGAGGCAGAGAAGTAGAGAGGAGGAGGCAGAGGAGTATAGAGAGAGAGGCAGAGAAGTATAGGTAGAGAGGCAGAGAAGTAGAGAGAGAGAGGCAGAGAAGTAGAGAGAGAGAGGCAGAGAAGTAGATAGAGCGAGAGGGAGGCAGAGAAATAGAGAGAACAAGAGGGAGGCAGAGAAATAGAGAGAGGGAGGCAGATGAGTAGAGAGAGAGAGAGAGGCAGAGAAGTAGAGAGAGAGAGAGAGGCAGAGAAGTTGAGAGAGAGAGAGAGAGAGAGAGAGAGAGAGGCAGAGAAGTAGAGAGAGAGAGAGAGGCAGAGAAGTAGAGAGAGAGGCAGAGAAGTAGAGAGAGAGAGGCAGAGAAGTAGAGAGAGAGAGGCAGAGAAGTAGAGAGAGAGAGGCAGAGAAGTAGAGAAAGAGAGGCAGAGAAGTAGAGAGAGAGGCAGATGAGTAGAGAGAGAGAGGCAGAGAAGTAGAGAGAGAGAGAGAGAGAGGCAGAGAAGTAGAGAGAGAGAGGCAGAGAAGTAGAGAGAGAGGCAGAGAAGTAGAGAGAGAGGCAGAGAAATAGAGAGGGAGGCAGAGAAGTAGAGAGAGAGGCAGAGAAGTAGAGAGAGAGGCAGAGAAATAGAGAGAGATGCAGAGAAATAGAGAGGGAGGCAGAGAAGTAGAGAGAGAGGCAGAGAAATAGAGAAGGAGGCAGAGAAGTAGAGAGAGAGGGAGGCAGAGAAATAGAGAGGGAGGCAGAGAAATAGAGAGAGGGAGGCAGAGAAATAGAGAGAGGGAGGCAGAGAAATAGAGAGGGAGGCAGAGAAATAGAGAGGGAGGCAGAGAAATAGAGAGAGGGAGGCAGAGAAATAGAGAGAGGGAGGCAGAGAAATAGAGAGGGAGGCAGAGAAATAGAGAGGGAGGCAGAGAAATAGAGAGGGAGGCAGAGAAATAGAGAGAGAGGGAGGCAGAGAAGTAGAGAGAGAGGGAGGCAGAGAAATAGAGAGGGAGGCAGAGAAATAGAGAGGGAGGCAGAGAAATAGAGAAGGAGGCAGAGAAATAGAGAGAGGGAGGCAGAGAAATAGAGAGGGAGGCAGAGAAATAGAGAGGGAGGGAGGCAGAGAAGTAGAGAGAGAGGGAGGCAGAGAAATAGAGAGAGAGGGAGGCGGGGAGAAGAAGAGAGAGAGAGGGAGGCAGAGAGAAATAGAGAGAGGGAGGCAGAGAAATAGAGAGAGGGGGAAGGAGAGAGAAACAGCAGCGAGAGAGAGAGAGAGGACAGGCAATGGGGCCACTTCTGTGTTCCCTGCCAATAGATCACACTCTGACTGGCTCTGGCTCATAGGAGAGGTTTGGGTGTTGGCCAAGTAAAGCTGGGGGGCAATTTACAGTCTTATGATGGCATTCATCAGCCAGACAACACGCATTTGCCAGCTCAGTCTGCCCAGTAACCTGAGTTAGGTGCTGGAACTAAAATATAAACGCAACATTGCAGCAATTTCAAGTTACATTTCGTATAAGGAAATCAGTCAATGGAAATAACCTATTAGACCCTAATGATTGGGCCTTGGAAGGCATAGGCCCACCAACTTGTCAGCCAGGCCCAGCCAATCAGAATTAGTTTTCCCCCACCCACAAAAGGGCTTTATGACAGCCCCCCCGTCCCCGTCCCCGTCCCCCGTCCCATCTCAGGCTGAATTAAAACATGCAGGCAGATGTAAGTTCACTTTAATGTTTCGTGGAGTAATTGATCCAAGAATCTATACGCATTTGAGCACTTAACGACTTGCATCTCAGAATATTTATCAATATGATTTGGGCTGCATATAGGCTTGTTATGGTTGAAGGTGCATGTGAAAGAAAGGGAGATTATCTTCTGTTGGGCTGAGAGGAGACTCTATGAAGTCAGCTCCCTTCCTACTGGAGGGAGACTTCTGTTGGGCTGAGAGGAGACTATGAAGTCAGCTCCCTTCCTACCGGAGAGAGACTTCTGTTGGGCTGAGAGGAGACTCTATGAAGTCAGCTCCCTTCCTACCGGAGGGAGACTTCTGTTGGGCTGAGAGGAGAGTCTATGAAGTCAGCTCCCTTCCTACCGGAGGTAGACTTCTGTTGGGCTGAGAGGAGACTCTATGAAGTCAGCTCCCTTCCTACTGGAGGGAGACTTCTGTTGGGCTGAGAGGAGACTATGAAGTCAGCTCCCTTCCTACTGGAGGGAGACTTCTGTTGGGCTGAGAGGAGACTATGAAGTCAGCTCCCTTCCTACCGGAGAGAGACTTCTGTTGGGCTGAGAGGAGACTCTATGAAGTCAGCTCCCTTCCTACCGGAGGGAGACTTCTGTTGGGCTGAGAGGAGACTCTATGAAGTCAGCTCCCTTCCTACCGGAGGTAGACTTCTGTTGGGCTGAGAGGAGACTCTATGAAGTCAGCTCCCTTCCTACCGGCGAGAGACTTCTGTTGGGCTGAGAGGAGAGTCTATGAAGTCAGCTCCCTTGCTACCGGAGGGAGACTTCTGTTGGGCTGAGAGGAGACTCTATGAAGTCAGCTCCCTTCCTACCGGAGAGAGACTTCTGTTGGGCTGAGAGGAGACTCTATGAAGTCAGCTCCCTTCCTACCGGAGGGAGACTTCTGTTGGGCTGAGAGGAGTCTCTCTAAAATCAGCTTGCTTCCTACCAGAGAGAGACTTCTGTTGGGCTGAGAGGAGACTCTCTAAAATCAGCTTGCTTCCTACCAGAGAGAGACTTCTGTTGGGCTGAGAGGAGACTCTCTAAAATCAGCTTGCTTCCTACCAGAGAGAGACTTCTGTTGGGCTGAGAGGAGACTCTATGAAGTCAGCTCGCTTCCTACCGGAGAGAGACTTCTGTTGGGCTGAGAGGAGACTCTATGAAGTCAGCTCCCTTCCTACCGGCGAGAGACTTCTGTTGGGCTGAGAGGAGAGTCTATGAAGTCAGCTCCCTTCCTACCGGAGGGAGACTTCTGTTGGGCTGAGAGGAGACTCTATGAAGTCAGCTCCCTTCCTACTGGAGGGAGACTTCTGTTGGGCTGAGAGGAGACTATGAAGTCAGCTCCCTTCCTACCGGAGAGAGACTTCTGTTGGGCTGAGAGGAGACTCTATGAAGTCAGCTCCCTTCCTACCGGAGGGAGACTTCTGTTGGGCTGAGAGGAGAGTCTATGAAGTCAGCTCCCTTCCTACCGGAGGTAGACTTCTGTTGGGCTGAGAGGAGACTCTATGAAGTCAGCTCCCTTCCTACCGGCGAGAGACTTCTGTTGGGCTGAGAGGAGAGTCTATGAAGTCAGCTCCCTTCCTACCGGAGGGAGACTTCTGTTGGGCTGAGAGGAGACTCTATGAAGTCAGCTCCCTTCCTACCGGAGAGAGACTTCTGTTGGGCTGAGAGGAGACTCTATGAAGTCAGCTCCCTTCCTACCGGAGGGAGACTTCTGTTGGGCTGAGAGGAGTCTCTCTAAAATCAGCTTGCTTCCTACCAGAGAGAGACTTCTGTTGGGCTGAGAGGAGACTCTCTAAAATCAGCTTGCTTCCTACCAGAGAGAGACTTCTGTTGGGCTGAGAGGAGACTCTCTAAAATCAGCTTGCTTCCTACCAGAGAGAGACTTCTGTTGGGCTGAGAGGAGACTCTATGAAGTCAGCTCGCTTCCTACCGGAGAGAGACTTCTGTTGGGCTGAGAGGAGACTCTATGAAGTCAGCTCCCTTCCTACCGGAGGGAGACTTCTGTTGGGCTGAGAGGAGAGTCTATGAAGTCAGCTCCCTTCCTACCGGAGGTAGACTTCTGTTGGGCTGAGAGGAGACTCTATGAAGTCAGCTCCCTTCCTACCGGCGAGAGACTTCTGTTGGGCTGAGAGGAGAGTCTATGAAGTCAGCTCCCTTCCTACCGGAGGGAGACTTCTGTTGGGCTGAGAGGAGACTCTATGAAGTCAGCTCCCTTCCTACCGGAGAGAGACTTCTGTTGGGCTGAGAGGAGACTCTATGAAGTCAGCTCCCTTCCTACCGGAGGGAGACTTCTGTTGGGCTGAGAGGAGACTCTCTAAAATCAGCTTGCTTCCTACCAGAGAGAGACTTCTGTTGGGCTGAGAGGAGACTCTATGAAGTCAGCTCCCTTCCTACCGGCGAGAGACTTCTGTTGGGCTGAGAGGAGAGTCTATGAAGTCAGCTCCCTTCCTACCGGAGGGAGACTTCTGTTGGGCTGAGAGGAGACTCTATGAAGTCAGCTCCCTTCCTACCGGAGAGAGACTTCTGTTGGGCTGAGAGGAGACTCTATGAAGTCAGCTCCCTTCCTACCGGAGGGAGACTTCTGTTGGGCTGAGAGGAGACTCTCTAAAATCAGCTTGCTTCCTACCAGAGAGAGACTTCTGTTGGGCTGAGAGGAGACTCTCTAAAATCAGCTTGCTTCCTACCAGAGAGAGACTTCTGTTGGGCTGAGAGGAGACTCTATGAAGTCAGCTCGCTTCCTACCGGAGAGAGACTTCTGTTGGGCTGAGAGGAGACTCTATGAAGTCAGTTCCCTTCCTACCAGAGAGAGACTTCTGTTGGGCTGAGAGGAGACTCTATGAAGTCAGCTCGCTTCCTACCGGAGGGAGACTTCTGTTGGGCTGAGAGGAGACTCTATGAAGTCAGTTCCATTCCTACCGGAGAGAGACTTCTGTTGGGCTGAGAGGAGACTCTATGAAGTCAGTTCCATTCCTACCGGAGAGAGACTTCTGTTGGGCTGAGAGGAGACTCTATGAAGTCAGCTCCATTCCTACCGGAGAGAGACATCTGTTGGGCTGAGAAAAATCCACATTGCAGACAGTGTAGCCAGTAGAACAGAATAAAACATTAGAACAAAATTCAACAATATAAAAAAAGTTTATTGAACTCAGTATTGATTGAGTACCACTCTTCATATGTTCAAGCATAGTGGTGGCTGCATCATGTTATGGGTATGCTTGTCATCGTCAAGGACTAGGTCGTTTTTTTAGTGTGAAATAAAATGAGTAGAGCTAAGCACAGGCAACATCCTAGTGGAAAACCTGTTTCAGTTTGTTTTCCACTAGACACTGGGAGATGAATTCACCTTTCAGCAGGACAATTAACCTAAAACACAAGGCTAAATATTTTGCTTACCAAGACTAAATTGAATGTTTCTGAGTGATCTAGTTATAGTTTTGATTTAAATCATCCTGAAAATATGTGGCAAGACTTTAAAAAGTATGGTGTGTAAATATTGTACAATCCAGGTGTGTAAAGCTCTTAAAGATTTACCCAGAGAAACTCACAGCTGTAATTGCTGTCAAAGGGGTGTGACTACTTATGTAAATGAGATATTTCTACTTTTTTTTTCAATGTATTTTTATTTCACCTTTATTTAATAACCTCTTTGGGCTTTCTATACTTGCATTTTCCATGACATGTTCACCTGTGGACAATCCACCCCCAGAGCCAAAACCGCTTAGTCTGAAGACTTTAGGAGTTTTAATCTGAACCTCCAGGTTTAACCTCTCTGGCGCAGGTGTTCTGCTAGCAACCCACCTCGACAACATCCGGTGAAATTGCAGAGCGCCAAATTCAAAATACAAAAAATCGTCAATATTAAACATTCATGAAAATACAAGTGTCTTACATCGCTTAAAACCATAACTTCTTGTTAAAAAAAATTACAAGTGTTATACATCAACTTAAAGATTAACTTCTTTTTAATCCAACAGCATTGTCAGATTTCAAAAAGGCTTCAAGGCGAAAGCACAACATGTGATTATCTGAGGACAGCGCCCCGCCATTAAAAACATCTTCCAAACCAGCGGAGGTGTCACAAAAATCAGAAATAGTGATAAAATAAATCACTTACCTTTGAAGATCTTCCTCTGTTTGCAATTCCAAGGGTCCCAGCTACACAACAAATGGTGGTTTTGTTCGATAAAGTCCTTCTTTATATCCCAGTTCAGTTTGCGTGTTGCATTCAGTAATCCACCCGTTCCACTCATTCAACATGCAGAAAAAAGTTACCAATAAACTTTGTCCAAACAAGTCAAACAATGTTTCTAATCCTTAGGTACCTTAATATGTAAATAAAGGATACAATTTAAGACGGAATGTAATATGTTCAATACCGGAGATAAATAACGAATTGCGCGCCCTCATCCACGCGCGCCTCAAGACTACAGTCAAAATGAGAGCCACCTTGAAAAACTACAACTACTAACTCATTTTAACAAAAAAACAAGCCTGGAAACCTTTCTAAAGACGGTTGACATCTAGTGGAAGCCATAGGAACTGCAATCTGGAAGGAATTCCATTGAATATTCCATAGATAAGCATTTGAATGGCCTGTGACCTAAAAAAAAAACATGTCCGGATGGACTCTCCTCGGGTTTTTGCCTGCCATATCAGTTCTGTTATACTCACAGACATTATTTTAACAGTTTTGGAAACTTCAGAGTGTTGTCTATCCAACCAATTATATCCAACCAATTATATGCATATCCTAGCTTCTGGACCTGAGTAACAGGCAGTTTGCTTTGGGCACGTCAGTCATCCGAACTTCCGAATACTGCCCCCTAGCCTTTTAACCAGGTAGGTCAGTTGAGAACATGTCATCTCATTTACAACAGCGGCCTGGCCAGATAAAGCAAAGCAGTGCGACAAAAACAACAACACAGAGTTACACATGGAATAAACAAACGTACAGTCAATAACACAATTGAATAGTATATGTACAGTGTGTGCAAATGTAGTAAGATTAGGGAGGTAACGCAATAAATAGGAAATAATGGCAAAATAATTACAATTTAGCATTACCACTGGAGTGATAGATGTGCAGATGATGATGTGCAAGTAGAGATACTGAGGTGCAAGTAGAGTAAACAAACAAAAAAATTACAAAATGAGGATGAGGAAGTTGGCTGGCCTATTTACAGATGGGCTGTGTACATGAATAATATACATGTACTATGTACAGGTGCAGTGATAGGTAAGCTGCTTTGACAGCTGACGCTTAAAGTTAGTGAAGGAGTCTCCAACTTCAGTCATTTTTACAATTCGTTCCAGTCATTGGCAGCAGAGAACTGGAAGGAAAGGCGACCGAAGGAGGTGATGGCTTTGGGGATGAAAGTGAAATATACCTGCTGAAGCACGTACTACGGGTGGGTGTTGCTATGGTGACCAGTGAGCTGAGATAAGACAGGGCTTTACCTAGCAAAGACTTATAGATGACCTGGAGCCAGTGGGTTTGGTGACGAATATGTAGCGAGGGCCAGCCAACGAGAGCATACAGGTCGCAGTGGTGGGTAGTATATGGGGCTTTAATGACAAAATGGATGGCACTGTGATAGACTTCATCCAATTTGCTAAGTAGAGTGTTGGAGGCTATTTTGTAAATGACATCGCCGAAGTCGTGGATCGGTAGGATAGCCAGTTTTACGAGGGTATGTTTGGCATAATGAGTGATGGAGGCTTTGTTGCGAAATTGGAGACCAATTCTAGATTTAATTTTGTCTGAGGGTAGCACCTCCGTAAGCAAAGAGAGAAACCATATTTCAACCCTGCAGGCGCGACACAAAACGCAGAAATAAAAATATAATTAATGCCTTACCTTTGACAAGCTTCTTTTGTTGGCACACCAATATGTCCCATAAACATCACAAATGGTCCTTTTGTTTGATTAATTCCGTCTATATATATCCAAAATGAACATTTATTTGGCGCGTTTGATCCAGAAAAACACCAGTTCCAACTTGAGCAACGTGACTACAAATTATCTCAAAAGTTACCTGTTAACTTTGCCAAAACATTTCAAACTACTTTTGTAATACAACTTAGGTATTTTTTAATGTCAATAATCGATCAAATTGAAGACGGGATGATCTGTGTTCAATACAGGAAGAAAACAAACTCAAGCATGCTTGAGTTTGCTTGAGCATGCTGGTCACACGCCTCTAACAGTACACTTCAAGTGACCCTCGTTCAGGATGGCCGTACTTCTTCATTACACAAAGGAATAACCTCAACCAATTTCTAAAGACTGTTGACATCCAGTGGAAGCGATAGGAACTGCAAGAAGGTCCTGAGAAATCTGGATTCCCAATGAAAACTCATTGAAAATAGAGTGACCTCAAAAAATAAAAAAATCTGAATGGTTTGTCCTTGGGGTTTCGCCTGCTAAATAAGTTCTGTTATACTCACAGACATGATTCAAACAGTTTAAGTAACTTCAGAGTGTTGTCTATCCAAATCTACTAATAATATGCATATCTTATCTTCTGGGGATGAGTAGCAGGCAGTTGGATTTGGGAATGCATTTCATCCTGACCTGAAAATACTGCCCCCTGTCACCAAGAAGTTAACACAGTGTCTAAAGAAGGGCCAGATGTATACAGAATGGTGTCGTCTGCATAGAGGGGGTTAACACAGTGTCTAAAGAAGGGCCAGAAGTATACAGAATGGTGTCGTCTGCATAGAGGGGGTTAACACAGTGTCTAAAGAAGGGCCAGATGTATACAGAATGGTGTCGTCTGCATAGAGGGGGTTAACACAGTGTCTAAAGAAGGGCCAGATGTATACAGAATGGTGTCGTCTGCATAGAGGGGGTTAACACAGTGTCTAAAGAAGGGCCAGAAGTATACAGAATGGTGTCGTCTGCGTAGAGGGGGTTAACACAGTGTCTAAAGAAGGGCCAGAAGTATACAGAATGGTGTCGTCTGCGTAGAGGTGGATCAGAGAAAAACCAGCAGCAAGAGCGACATCGTTGATATATACAGAGAAAAGAGTTGGCCAGAGAATTGAACCCTGTGTCACCCCCATAAAGACTGCCAGATGTCTGGACAACAGGCCCTCCGATTTGACACACTGAACTCTATCAGAGAAGTAGTTGGTGAACCAGCGAGGCAGTCATTTGAGAAATCAAGGCTGTTGAGTCTGCCAATAAGAATGTGGTGGTTGACAGAGTCGAAAGCCTTGTCCAGGTCGATGAAGACGTCTGCACAGTACTGTCTTCTATCGATGGCGGTTATGATGTCGTTTAGGACCTTGAGCGTGGCTGAGGTTCATCCATGACCAGCGCGGAATCCAGGGCAAGTTGCTGCGGGGGGTGCCGAGCTGTTGGCCGGGGTAGGGGTATGTAGGAGTAGCCAGGTGCAATACATTTGCAGAAATGTCCAAGAACATGTTTTCACTTTGTCATTATGGGGTAGTGTGATGTCATTATGGGGTAGTGTGATGTCATTATGGGGTAGTGTGATGTCATTATGGGGTATTGTGATGTCATTATGGGGTAGTGTGATGTCATTATGGGGTAGTGTGATGTCATTATGGGGTATTGTGATGTCATCATGTGGTATTGTGATGTCATCATGTGGTATTGTGTGCAGCTGGTTGAAAACACAATCCATTCAATCCATTTTGAATTCAGGCTGTAACCAGAACAAAACGTGGGATACATCAAGGGATGTGAATTCTTTTCTGTATGTAGGGTTGGACTATAAAATAAACCGAGTGTTTTAAAGTCTACCGAGGAACCAGAACAAGCCACAGGGCACTGCTGCCTACCGTGTTTACTCCACCTGACTGGCCTAATGGATGGGATGCTAGCGGACACAAGGGGGTGTTTCACAGGATTGAAAAACAACAGGAGAGTGGAGGGAAGAGAGAGATAAACATCTATACTGTATACCTCCCACTTCCTCTCTCTCTCTCTCGCTCTCCCTCTCCCTCTCCCACTTCCTCTCTGTCTCTCTCCCTCTCCCACTTCCTCTCTCTCTCTCTCTGTCTCTCTCTCTCTCTCCCTCTCCCACATCCTCTCTCTCTCTCTCGCTCTCCATCTCCCTCTCCCACTTCCTCTCTCTCTCTCGCTCTCCCTCTCCCACTTCCTCTCTCTCTCTCTCTCTCTGTCTCTCTCTCTCCCTCTCCCACTTCCTCTCTCTTTCTCTCGCTCTCCCTCTCCCACTTCCTCTCTCTCTCTCTGTCTCTCTCTCTCTCCCTCTCCCACTTCCTCTCTCCTCTCTCTCTCTCTCTCTCTCTGTCTCTCTCTCTCTCTCTCCCTCTCCCACTTTCTCTCTCTCTCTCTCTCTCTCTCTGTCTTTCTCTCTCTCTCTCTCTCTCTCTCTCTCTCTCTCTCTCTCTCTCTCTCTCTCTCTCTCTCTCTCTCTCTCTGTCTTTCTCTCTCTCTCCCTCTCCCCACTTTCTCTCTCTCTCTCTCTCTCTCTCTCTCTGTAACCCGCTCTACCTCTCTCTCTCTCTCTCTCTCTCTCTCTCTCTCTCTCTCTCTCTCTCTCTCTCTCTCTCTCTCTCTCTCTCTCGCTCTCTCTCTCTCTCTCTCTCTCGCTCTCTTTCTCTCTCTCTCTCTCTCTCTCTCTCTCTCTCTCTCTCTCTCTCTCTCTCTCTCTTTCTCTCTCTCTCTCTCTCTCTCTCTCTCTCTCTCTCTCTCTCTCTTTCTCTCTCTCTCTCTCTCTCTCGCTTGCTCTCTCTCTCGCTCTCCCACTTCCTCTCGCTCTCGCTCGCTCTCTTTCTCTCTGTACTCTAAACATACAGAGAGAAACCTAGTGAAATATGTATGACTTTTAATATAGAATGCACCGTTGCAGAAATAGCATTTGTCTTCTTGTAACCTTTGAACCCAGAAAATGTAGTTATCCCCAGTGCATTGTGAGGCATTGAGTAACATGGTGTGTGACCGAGTGAGTTCAAACCCTGGTCTCCTGTGTTCCTCGACTGTGTTATCCCACTGAGCTAAAGCCTAAGCGTTAGTGTCATCTTATTTAGGCAGATGGAAACGCACACTGTGAGTAAGTCAAAAGACAGGTGTGGTTTTACATCAAAAGCAACAACATTTTTTTCCACAGCAATATATCTTCAGAATACCTTTCAACTGTCAACATCATCAAACTATTACTACATACTGGGCCTTTCAACTGTCAGCTGTCAGTTTGGTCAGGGGTCAGCTATTCATCATCATAGCAGAATAACCAGCCACAGTCTTCTACTTTATCGCCTGTCTCTCTCTCTCCCTCCTTCCCTCTCTTTATTTATTTTGTTCTCTCTCTCTCTGTCTCTCCTCTCTCTCTCCATCCTTCCCTCTTTATTTATTTATTTCGTTCTCTCTCTCTCTCTCTGTCTCTCCTCTCTCTCTCCCTCCTTCCCTCTTTATTTATTTTGTTCTCTCTCTCCCTCTCTTTATTTATTTTGTTCTCTCTCTCTCTCTCTCTCTCTCTCTCTCCATCGCCTAGTGTTTCCCTTTTTCTCTTGTCCTACTGCAAACCAGAGCAGCTCCACAGCTCCACTTCTGTGATCAGAGAGTGAGAGTTACGCTGTACGCTGTACTGTACTTTCAGAAAGTATTCAGAGCCCTTGATATTTTCCACATTTTGTTACGCTATGGTCTTATTCTAAAATGGATTAAATACTTTTTTCCTCTCATCAATCTACACGCAATACCCCTTAATGACATCACAATACCCCTTAATGACATCACAATACCCCTTAATGACATCACAATACCCCTTAATGACATCACAATACCCCTTAATGACATCACTCTATCCCTTAATGGCAGCTGTTTTTCTAAAAATCGGTCCTAAGTTTTTACACCAAATTATTTTTAAAAGTAATTTGATATCTGGTCAGTTGACATTTTTAAAAAACTTTTTATGTATTCAAACATGAATTTTAACAACGCTCAAATAAAAAGTCAAAGGAGAAAAAAATAAAAATAAATGACATCACAATACCCCTTAATGACATCACACTAACTCTTAATGACATCACAATACCCCTTAATGACATCACACTAACTCTTAATGACATCACAATACCCCTTAATGACATCACAATACCCCATAATGACAAAGTGAAAAAAAGTTTTTAGAAATGTTATATATTAAAGATAAAAAACAGAAATAGTTTATTTACATAAGTATTTAGACTCTTCATAGAGCTGGCTGCCCGGACAAACTAAACTTTTGGGGGAGAAGGGCCTTGATCAGGGAGGTGACCAAGAACCCGATGGTCACTCTGACAGCGCTCCAGAGTTCCTTTGTGGAGATGGGAGAACCTTCCAGAAGGACAGGCATCTCTGCAGCACTCCAACAATCAGGTCTTTATGGTAGAGTGGCCAGACAGAAGCCACTCCTCAGTAAAAGGCACATGACAGCCCACTTGGAGTTTGCCAAAGGCACCTAAACACTCAAAGACCATGAGAAACAAAATTCTCTGGTCTGATGAAACCAAGATTGAACTCTTTGGCCTGAATGCCAAGCGTCACATCTGGAGGAAACCTGGCACCATCCCTATGGTGAAGTATGGTGGTGGCAGCATCATGCTGTGGGGATGTTTTTCAGCGGCAGGGACTGGGAGACTAGTCAGGATCGAAAGATGAACGGAGCAAAGTACAGAGAGATCCTTGATAAAAACCTGCTCCAGAGCGCTCAGGACCTCAGACAGGTACTGAGTACTGAGTAAAGGGTCTGAATACTTATGGAAATGTGATATTTCATTACTCTTAATCACTACAGTAGTCATAATGGAACATTCACTACAGTAGTAAGTCATAATGGAACATTCACTACAGTAGTCAGTCATAATGGAACATTCACTACAGTAGTAAGTCATAATGGAACATTCACTACAGTAGTAAGTCATAATGGAACATCCACTACAGTAGTCAGTCATAATGGAACATTCACTACAGTAGTCAGTCATAATGGAACATTCACTACAGTAGTCAGTCATAATGGAACATTCACTACAGTAGTCAGTCATAATGGAACATTCACTACAGTAGTCAGTCATAATGGAACATTCACTACAGTAGTAAGTCATAATGGAACATTCACTACAGTAGTCAGTCATAATGGAACATTCACTACAGTAGTCAGTCATAATGGAACATTCACTACAGTAGTCAGTCATAATGGAACATTCACTACAGTAGTCAGTCATAATGGAACATTCATAATGGAACATTCACTACAGTAGTAAGTCATAATGGAACATTCACTACAGTAGTAAGTCATAATGGAACATTCACTACAGTAGTCAGTCATAATGGAACATTCACTACAGTAGTCAGTCATAATGGAACATTCACTACAGTAGTAAGTCATAATGGAACATTCACTACAGTAGTAAGTCATAATGGAACATTCACTACAGTAGTAAGTCATAATGGAACATTCACTACAGTAGTAAGTCATAATGGAACATTAACAAACTGAAGGTAAAATCAGAACACCTTCAGTTGAAATGCAGGTGTTGGAAATGTGCAACAACACTATTTACTCCGTCTGAGGTTGGCATGCAGCAGCATCTATTTTGGGACCTGTTTCACACACCAACTGATAGGCATTACCTACCTGACAACAACACACACACACACACACACACACACACACACACACACACACACACACACACACACACACACACACACACACACACTGAAGGCTGTTAGGTACCATTACAGGAACAGTTGTTCCATCTTACTGATCGTTTGTGATAGATACCTCACAGTGTCCTGCAATGCAATCCCTCAACACACCCATTTTCCTCTCCCATTCCCTCCAACACACCACTTTCCACTTCCAAATATTGACTCTTTGCATCAGCTTCATGTAATTGTCAATAAAAGCCTGTGACACATTGTAACATCTAAAGACACTGAAGCAGCAAACTTCGTGAAAATTAATATTTGTGTCGATCTCAGAACTTTTTCAGATAATCTGAAAATATGAAAAATAATACATTTCGTTATTCAACAGAAGTGGAACAATAGCGTTTGCAATCATTGAAATGCTTTCTAAAAATAGAAACAATCAAATCCTAAACAATGCTAAATGGGATCTTACTTAGTGACAGTACAATATTGGCATATCTTTCATATAACACTAAATGGGATCTTACTTAGTGACAGTACAATATTGGCATATCTTTCATATAACACTAAATGGGATCTTACTTAGTGACAGTACAATATTGGCATATCTTTCATATAACACTAAATGGGATCTTACTTAGTGACAGTACAATATTGGCATATCTTTCATATAACTGTCCGCTGAGCGGCGCAGAGACATCATTCAAATGTGTGCAGGAAAGTTATAATTTTAAACACGAAGGGACGTCGTCCATCTGTGACCAAGAGAAAGTGGTCTTGTTTCATGTATATTAAATTATAAATAATAATAATAATATTAATAAATAATAATGTTGAGTTCTAAAATCCGGCTGAGAATATCAGGCTGGGAGAACCAGGCTGAGGGAGAGCCAGTGAGGGTAATCCAATAGCGATATAGCTATGAAGTGGATAGATTCCAGTAGCCATATAGCTATGAAGTAGATAGATTCCAGTAGCCATATAGCTATGAAGTAGATAGATTCCAGTAGCCATATAGCTATGAAGTAGATAGATTCCAGTAGCCATATAGCTATGAAGTAGATAGATTCCAGTAGCCATATAGCTATGAAGTAGATAGATTCCAGTAGCCATATAGCTATGAAGTAGATAGATTCCAGTAGCCATATAGCTATGAAGTAGATAGATTCCAGTAGCCATATAGCTATGAAGTAGATAGATTCCAGTAGCCATATAGCTATGAAGTAGATAGATTCCAGTAGCCATATAGCTATGAAGTAGATAGATTCCAGTAGCCATATAGCTATGAAGTAGATAGATTCCAGTAGCCATATAGCTATGAAGTAGATAGATTCCAGTAGCCATATAGCTATGAAGTAGATAGATTCCAGTAGCCATATAGCTATGAAGTAGATAGATTCCAGTAGCCATATAGCTATGAAGTAGATAGATTCCAGTAGCCATATAGCTATGAAGTAGATAGATTCCAGTAGCCATATAGCTATGAAGTAGATAGATTCCAGTAGCCATATAGCTATGAAGTAGATAGATTCCAGTAGCCATATAGCTATGAAGTAGATAGATTCCAGTAGCCATATAGCTATGAAGTAGATAGATTCCAGTAGCCATATAGCTATGAAGTAGATAGATTCCAGTAGCCATATAGCTATGAAGTAGATAGATTCCAGTAGCCATATAGCTATGAAGTAGATAGATTCCAGTAGCCATATAGCTATGAAGTAGATAGATTCCAGTAGCCATATAGCTATGAAGTAGATAGATTCCAGTAGCCATATAGCTATGAAGTAGATAGATTCCAGAGGGGACGAGGGGGGGACGAGGGGACGAGGGGGGGACAGGGGACGAGGGCACAGGGGACGAGGGCACAGGGGACGAGGGGACAGGGGACTAGGGAATAGGGGACGAGGGCACAGGGGACGAGGGCACAGGGGACGAGGAGACAGTCACCAAGCTGGCGATTGGAGGAAGGCTCCAGGCAGGTGGAGGGGATGATGGCTACCCAGACTATTTGTGGGTAGTTCCGAAGATATCTGAAAATAAGTCAATAACTATATAAAACCCCAAAACATAACTATGTTTGTTGTTAAATGTAACCAGATGGTGACTACAAATAAGTTAACCACACTGTGTGGTTAAAAACTCATGACCCCTACACTTTGAGTTATACGAAATAAATAGAGCCAGCTGGAAAAGCAATTGTCTCAAATGTAATTTACTTGACGTATAGAAAATAATCATTTTGAGATTTTACATCTAAAAGAGAAATTTAAATCGTATATTTCAGCCAAGCCATTATCTAAGGGTAAGAATGTGTGTGTGTGTGTGTGTGTGTGTGCTTGCCTGTGGTCTACTCTCTGCAACGCCACTACTAATCTAGTCCTTTAACTTTGCCTTCAACCTGTTCCTTGACTGTCCAATAACCTCCTCTCCTTCTCTCCTACAGGGCACTTACTGACTGCCACAACGATGATTTAAAAACACACCAACCTAACAACATCACACACACACCCATTGGCTCCCCTAGGAGGAAGATACAACACATTGGCTCCGCCCCTTCACACTGTCTTTGGACAAAAAAAAAAAACAGCCGCTTAGTCACGATAGGACGAGGAGATGCGTTGTCCGATGATGTTGACCCTGCAGGCGGTGTGTGTGTGTGTGAGTGTGTGTGTGGCCATGCAGCAATACCCAGCTGCCTGGGGCCACTATGACGTGTGTAAGAGTCAGATCTACACAGAAGAAGGGTTAACGTGGGACTACATGGCCTGTCAACCAGAAGCTACAGTCCTGACCAAGTACCTGACCGTCAGCCTGGATCCGCCCAATATCACCTGTGGAGACCCACCTGAGACATACTGCGCACTGGTGAGTACTGGCAAACACATAAACACACACACGGTTCGGACATATCTCGGCAAGTGTGATGGACGCACACACACAAACACACACACACACACACACACACACACACACACACACACACACACACACACACACACACACACACACACACACACACACACACACACACACACACACACACACACACACACACACACACACACACACACACAGCTGACTGTGATGGTGATGAATGAGAAGGTAGGTTTCAGCCCACAAACTCTATTGTTCTGTTGTACAGAATGGGATGTATGCATACACACACACACTGTTATGTACAGTTGAAGTCAGAAGTTTACATACACCTTAGCCAAATACATTTAAACTCAGTTTTTCACAATTCCTGACATTTAATCAGAGTACAATTTCCCTGTCTTAGGTCAGTTAGGATCACGACTTTATTTTAAGAATGTGGAATGTCAGAATAATAGTAGAAATAATGATTTATTTCATCTTTTATTTCTTTCATCACATTCCCAGTGGGTCAGAAGTTTACATACACTCAATTAGTATTTGGTAGCATTGCCTTTAAATTGTTTAACTTGGGTCAAATGTTTGGGGTAGCCTTCCACAAGCTTCCCAAAATAAGTTGGGTGAAATTTGGCCCATTCCTCCTGACAGAGCTGGTGTAACTGAGTCAGGTTTGTAGGC
>NC_034200.2:39118909-39121409 GCF_002021735.2 Oncorhynchus kisutch | reverse complement strand
ACCACCACACACCAACACCACCACCACACACCAACACCACCACAAACACCACCACACACCACAAACCAACACACCACCACCAACACCACTACCCCACCACTATCACCCACCCACCACCACACACCACCAACCAACACTCACCCACACCACACACCAACACCACCACTAACACCCACACCACCACACACACCAACCCACCACCACACCACAACCAACACCACCACATCCAAACCCCACCCCCCCACACACCACAAACCAACCCCACCACAACCAACACCACCCACCAACCACCACAACCACCACACCACACCACCCACCACCACGCCACCAACAACACCACAAAAAACACATCACCCACCAACCCACCACCGACAACCACATAACCACACCACCACCACACACCAACACCACACACCAACACCTCCAAACACCACTACCCCCACCACACCATACACAACACCACAACCACCACTCACACACCAACACACTCACGCAACCAACACCACCCAACACCACGACCACACCACACACCCACACCACACCACCACACCACAACCAACACCAACCACCACAACCACCACACCACACCACCACCACACCAACAACACCACAAAAAACACATCACCACCACCCACCACAACCACACCACATAACCACACCACCACCACACACCAACACCATGCACCAACACCTCCAAACACCACTACCACCACACACAACACACCACCACCACAAACCACTACCACCACACACCATACACCAACACCACACACCACAACCAACACCACCAACCCCACAACCACACCACCCCACACACACCACCACCACACACCACCACCACCACCCAACACAACACCAACCCCAACAACCCACGACCACACAACACACCACACCACCACCACACACCACCACACACCACCACTCACCACCTAACCACCACACACCACAACACCACCACACACACACACAACACACACCATCATCACACACCACCACCAAACACACCACCACACATCACCACCACACATCCCCACCACACACCAACACCACCACTACACACCAACACCACCACACACACCACCACCAACACCATCACACATCACCAACACCACCACAACCATACACCAACACCACCACTCACCACCTAACCACCACACACCACACCACCACCACACCAACACCACCACCACCACCACACATAAACACCACCCCACACCACCACCACACACAACACCACCAGCACACATAAACACCACCCCACACCACCACCACACACCAACACCATCACCACACCGCCACACATAAACACCAACACACACCACCACCACACACCACCTAACCACCACCACACACCACTAACCACCACCACACCAAATACCAACACCAACACCACTACACACCACACACCGGGCGGCAGGGTAGCCTAGTGGTTAGAGCCTAGTGGTTAGAGCGTTGGACTAGTAACTGGAAGGTGCAAGTTCGAATCACCGAGCTGACAAGGTACAAATCTGTCGTTCTGCCCCGGAACAAAGGCAGTTAACCCACTGTTCCTAGGCCGACATTGAAAATAAAAATGTGTTCTTAGCTGACTTGCCTAGTTAAATAAATAAAAAACACATACCACCACCTCTCTCACTCTCCCCCTCTCTCTTCATTTTTTCTGGAATGTTCCATCACGACGCTCCTTCTCTCAATCCGACACACTTGCACGCGCTCACACACACTGTGTGATGTTAGGGAGTGTTAGTTTTCAATCCCAAAATCTCTACTGTGGTGATCCTACCTCCTCCTGGGAGGGGAAATTATTTGAAGTCATGACACAGCAAGTAGCAAACGCCATGTTTCTATCGTAAGGTGACGAGGTTGGTGTGTGTGTGTTGTGTGTGTGTGTGTGTGTGTGTGTGTGTGTGTGTGTGTGTGTGTGTGTGTGTGAGAGAAAAATGGAGTGAGAGGAAGAGTAGAGAGGTGTACAATTTAGGAGAGGACCGTGTTGAACATTCTTTAATTATTATTATCTATTGATTAGGTGCAGTTAGAGAGGGATAGTGGACAAACTATTCCATAACATACCTAGTCCTCAATGTCCTCTTTTGGGAGAATATAAAGGGTAAGGATTCTAAGCCTTTATGCGTACTATGTGGGGTCATGGAAAAAAGCCCCATTAGTACTGTCAATTTAACACAAGGAGTGTGACTGACAATTTGGGCTGAAGAAGATACTCATCACGTATCCTGTGTTTTGTGTCTCTGTTGCCTTTTTTATCGTCAATGTGAATTATCAGGAGGATGGTCACTGGCATTCAGTCGGAGATTGACTGTTGATGTGACACATCTGCATTGTTTGAGTTTTAGTATGTATCGTGACGATGTGTGTTCCCTTATCGGATGGATCAATGATGAACAAGCATTTACAACTGCTTCTCTCTTTTCTTTTACAAAAGACCTGACTAGTAAATGCCTGACTGACAGTACTTGAGTTGACTCCGATCTCAATAGTAAAC
>NC_034200.2:38697346-38758809 GCF_002021735.2 Oncorhynchus kisutch | reverse complement strand
CCCAGTGGGGTCAATATTGGTTCCCCAGTGGGGTCATATTGTTTCCCCAGTGGGGTCATATTGTTATATTGTTTCCCATGTGGGTCATATTGTTTCCCCCCCGGGGGGTCCTATTGTTATATTGTTTCCCCAGTGGGTCATATTTGTTTTCCCAGTGGGGTCATATTGTTCCCAGTGGGGTCACATTGTTTCCCCAGTGGGGTCACATTGTTTAACCCAGTGGGGTCATATTGTTTCCCCAGCGGGGTCATATTGTTATATTGTTTCCCCAGTGGGGTCATATGTTTCCCCAGTGGGGTCATATTGTTATCTGTTTCCCCAGTGGGGTCATATGTTTCCCCAGTGGGGTCACATTGTTAAACCCAGTGGGGTCATATTGTGTTTCCCCAGGGGGTCATATTGTTATAATGTTTCCCCAGTGGGTCATACTGTTATATGTTTCCCCAGTGGGGTCATATTGTTTTCCCAGTGGGGTCTTATTGTTATATTGTTTCCCCAGTGGGGTCATATTGTTTCCCCAGTGGGGTCACATTGTTTCCCCAGTGGGGTCACATTGTTAACCCAGTGGGGTCATATTGTTTCCCCAGTGGGGTCATATTGTTATATTGTTTCCCCAGTGGGGTCATGTTGTTTCCCCAGTGGGGTCACATTGTTTCCCCAGTGGGGTCATATTGGTTCCCCAGTGGGGTCATATTGTTTCCCCAGTGGGGTCATATTGTTATATTGTTTCCCAGTGGGGTCATATTGTTTCCCCAGTGGGGTCATATTGTTAACCCAGTGGGGTCATATTTTTCTCCCTGTGGGGTCATATGTTTCCCCAGTGGGGTCATATTGTTTCCCAAGTGGGGTCATATTGTTTCCCCGGTGGGGTCACATTGTTTCCCCAGTGGGGTCATATTGTTTCCAAAGTGGGGTCACATTGTTTCCCCAGTGGGGTCACATTGTTAACCCAGTGGGGTCATATTGTTTCCCCAGCGGGGTCATATTGTTATATTGTTTCCCCAGTGGGGTCATGTTGTTTCCCCAGTGGGGTCACTTTGTTTCCCCAGTGGGGTCATATTGGTTCCCCAGTGGGGTCACATTGTTAACCCAGTGGGGTCATATTGTTTCCCCAGTGGGGTCATATTGTTATAATGTTTCCCCAGTGGGGTCATATTGTTATATTGTTTCCCCAGTGGGGTCATATTGTTTCCCCAGTGGGGTCTTATTGTTATATTGTTCCCCAGTGGGGTCACATTGTTATATTGTTCCCCAGTGGGGTCACATTGTTATATTGTTTCCCCAGTGGGGTCATATTGATATATTGTTTCCCAGTGGGGTCATATTGTTTCCCCAGTGGGGTCTTATTGTTATATTGTTTCCCCAGTGGGGTCATATTGTTATATTGTTTCCCAGTGGGGTCATATTGTTATATTGTTTCCCCAGTGGGGTCATATTGTTTCCCCAGTGGGGTCATATTGTTATATTGTTTCCCCAGTGGGGTCATATTGTTTCCCCGGTGGGGTCACATTGTTTCCCCAGTGGGGTCATATTGTTTCCCCAGTGGGGTCACATTGTTTCCCCAGTGGGGTCACATTGTTAACCCAGTGGGGTCATATTGTTTCCCCAGCGGGGTCATATTGTTATATTGTTTCCCCAGTGGGGTCATATTGTTTCCCCAGTGGGGTCACATTGTTTCCCCAGTGGGGTCATATTGGTTCCCCAGTGGGGTCATATTGTTTCCCCAGTGGGGTCATATTGTTATATTGTTTCCCCAGTGGGGTCATATTGTTTCCCCAGTGGGGTCATATTGTTAACCCAGTGGGGTCATATTGTTTCCCCAGTGGGGTCATATTGCTTCCCCAGTGGGGTCATATTGTTTCCCCAGTGGGGTCATATTGTTTCCCCAGTGGGGTCACATTGTTAACCCAGTGGGGTCATATTGTTTCCCCAGTGGAGTCATATTGTTATATTGTTTCCCCAGTGGGGTCACATTGTTAACCCAGTGGGGTCATATTGTTTCCCAGTGGGGTCATATTGTTATAATGTTTCCCCAGTGGGGTCATATTGTTATATGTTTCCCCAGTGGGGTCATATTGTTTCCCCAGTGGGGTCTTATTGTTATATTGTTCCCCAGTGAGGTCACATTGTTATATTGTTCCCCAGTGGGGTCACATTGTTATATTGTTTCCCCAGTGGGGTCATATTGTTATATTGTTTCCCAGTGGGGTCATATTGTTTCCCCAGTGGGGTCTTATTGTTATATTGTTTCCCCAGTGGGGTCATATTGTTATATTGTTTCCCAGTGGGGTCATATTGTTATATTGTTTCCCCAGTGGGGTCATATTGTTTCCCCAGTGGGGTCATATTGTTATATTGTTTCCCCAGTGGGGTCATATTGTTTTCCCAGTGGGGTCACATTGTTTCCCCAGTGGGGTCATATTGTTTCCCCAGTGGGGTCACATTGTTTTCCCAGTGGGGTCACATTGTTTCCCCAGTGGGGTCATATTGTTTTCCCAGTGGGGTCACATTGTTTCCCCAGTGGGGTCATATTGTTTCCCCAGTGGGGTCATATTGTTTCCCCAGTGGGGTCATATTGTTTCCCCAGTGGGGTCACATTGTTTCCCCAGTGGGGTCATATTGTTTCCCCAGTGGGGTCATATTGTTTCCCCAGTGGGGTCATATTGTTATATTGTTTCCCCAGTGGGGTCATATTGTTTCCCCAGTGGGGTCATATTGTTAACCCAGTGGGGTCATATTGTTTCCCCTGTGGGGTCATATTGTTTCCCCAGTGGGGTCATATTGTTTCCCCATTGGGGTCACATTGTTTCCCCAGTGGGGTTACATTGTTTCCCCAGTGGGGTCATATTGTTTCCCCAGTGGGGTCATATTGTTTCCCCAGTGGGGTCACATTGTTATATTGTTCCCCAGTGGGGTCATATTGTTTCCCCAGTGGGGTCATATTGTTTCCCCAGTGGGGTCATATTGTTTCCCCAGTGGGGTCATATTGTTTCCCCAGTGGGGTCACATTGTTTCCCCAGTGGGGTCATATTGTTTCCCCAGTGGGGTCTCATTGTTTCCCCAGTGGGGTCATATTGTTTCCCCAGTGGGGTCATATTGTTTCCCCAGTGGGGTCACATTGTTTCCCCAGTGGGGTCATATTGTTTCCCCAGTGGGGTCACATTGTTTCCCCAGTGGGGTCACATTGTTTCCCCAGTGGGGTCACATTGTTTCCCCAGTGGGGTCACATTGTTTCCCCAGTGGGGTCATATTGTTTCGGATGCTACAGACAGAAGTTGGGCACATCAGCGTTACCAAATTCAGACGAGTTTCAAATGAGTTTGTAGGCCAAACCTTTCGGACGCTACAAATGTTTTTGTGAGAAGGCCAATTGTCGGGATGTCTCATGGTCTGACAAACACAGCTGTAGCTCGGCCAGCTTCCACCCCAGATGGGATGTCCCATGGTCTGACAAACACAGCTGTAGCTCGGCCAGCTTCCACCCCAGATGGGATGTCCCATGGTCTGACAAACACTGCTGTAGCTCGGCCAGCTTCCACCCCAGATGGGATGTCTCATGGTCTGACAAACACTGCTGTAGCTCGGCCAGCTTCCACCCCAGATGGGATGTCTCATAGTCTGGCAGACACTGCTGTAGCTCGGCCAGCTTCCACCACAGATGGGATGTCTCATGGTCTACACTGCTGTAGCTCGGCCAGCTTCCACCCCAGATGGGATGCCTCATGGTCTAACACTGCTGTAGCTCGGCCAGCTTCCACCCCTGATCTCTTCTTTACAGAAAATATAGAAAATATTAGATCCCAGATTGACAGTAGCCAGCCCCATACTGCATTTCTGTTCAGGAAGCACGAGGCAACTACTCTGAGACCGTCTACTGCTTCTACTTCCTCCCTGATACTGTTGCTCACATGAAGACCTCCTCCTGCCCCTTGGACATGGTCCCTACAAGACTACTACTAGACGTTATGCCTACTGTTGACTCCAACATTCGCTATTGTAAATAGTTCACTGACCTCTGGCTCCATTCCAGCCCACTTTAAAACTGTTTTGTCCAACCTCTCCTTAAAAGCTCAATCTAGTCCCCTTCCTCACTGAGAAATTATAGACCTATCTCTAAGCTTCCTTTTTTTAATCCAAGATGTTAGAAAAAGTTATTTTCAAGCAATTGCTGACTCATTTGAGCATTCACAACGTTTTTTTGAAATCCAGTCAGGCTTCCGATCACTTCCGATCACCAGTCAGGCTTCCGATCACAGTTTTATTGAAAGTCATTAGTGACCTTCTGTTGGCTCCCGAAGCCGGTGGTGAATGCTATATTCTAGTTATTTTGGATAATTTTGATCATAACATTTGTATTGACCGACTGAAGAAGTATAATTAAAATAGAATTAAAATCAAGACTTTCATCTCCGTCACTGATCTGGGGAAACATGTAAATGCTTTAATTACCTCATGTCTGGATTACTGTAACTCTTTGTATAAGTGTCTCAGTCAGAAATCAATCCATCGCCGACAGTCATGAGTGAATACTATAAATGTTTTACGTTTGGCTGGGGGTTCAGTATGTTAGTAGATACAGCAGTTGTTGTGTATATCTGAGAGTCCTCTCCTGTGTTGTAGCTGGGTATTAGTCGGTGGTCCTGGGCCTCTTCCCTGACAGTTCTGTGGTGTAGCTTTGGGAAGGTCCTTCTCGATAACAATAGCACAGTTATTGTCAGCTGGCATTTAACAATAGCATCCGGGTTTGACAACAGTTCTGGACAGCTGGCGGTTAACAATAGCATCAGGGTTTGACACTCTGGGATATCGTTGATGTCCTTATGATGTTACCATCACGGTTCTGGACAGCGGCAAGGTGTACAGACTTTTGTTCCACAGCAGCTCTAACACAGCTGATTCAGCGAATCAACTTCTCATAGTCCTGATTCAAATCAATCAGGTGTGTCAGCTCTATCACAGCTGATTCAGCGAATCAACTCCTCATAGTCCTGATTCAAATCAATCTGGTGTGTCAGCTCTATCACAGCTGATTCAGCTAATCAAATGATCTAAGATCTGCTTTGTAATTTCCACCGTAATGGTTAAGTTGAGGACTTGGTAAACTGATTCTAAGGAAAGCTTATACCCAACTGTGGATCTAAGAGAAACATGTCCCGCAGATACAATGACAAATGTCAAATATCATGTAAGATATCTACACACCTGCCCATTAAAATATATTTAATGTCATGAACTCCTTTTTAATAACCTTCATTGTAAGAAGACTCTCTCTACCCACAAACGTGTCTAGAAAATATGTTGTGGCAGCTGTTTGGAAGAGTTGGCCGATACTCAATCACTTCAAAGGCTTAAAACATAAGCCTTGACTGCTGAGATGAGAATAGCATAGCCTAAGAAATTAAAAGATTGTTTGCTTTGCCTCCTCAACATGTGTCTCCTGCAACGCCCCCTATGATGTTTCCAACAGTGACTTTATTAATACAGGACATTGTCACATTGTTGCTAATAAGTTGGGAGAACGTTGTGACATCTTCATTTTGCTCATAGGGGGATGGAATGAGACGCTGCATCTGAAATAATCAGAATGCCACATTAATTCATCTGAACCAATTTGAAATAAATAACTTTTACACAACAATTGATTGCAGATGTTTCACAGAAAATATACAATGGATATTAAAAGCTGTGACGTGATTGACTTGAAAAAAGAAGTGTTGATTTGATACCAAGAACCTATGTCTTTTAACAACTACAAAACTCAGAAGTATATATAATGTTAAGGATACATCTCACATGTAATCTCCAATTTGGAGAAACAAATGAATTGTTTCAGTATTAGTGGTTCTTTTGGTAACACTTTATTTGTAGGGGCTCATAACACTTTTGTGAAACCATCATTACACCTTTAAGCCTGTGTTGTAGTACCATTCATTACACCTTTAAGCCTGTGTTGTAGTACCATTCATTACACCTTTAAGCCTGTGTTGTAGTACCATTCATTACACCTTTAAGCCTGTGTTGTAGTACCATTCATTACACCTTTAAGCCTGTGTTGTAGTACCATTCATTACACCTTTAAGCCTGTGTTGTAGTACCATTCATTACACCTTTAAGCCTGTGTTGTAGTACCATTCATTACACCTTTAAGCCTGTGTTGTAGTACCATTCATTACACCTTTAAGCCTGTGTTGTAGTACCATTCATTACACCTTTAAGCCTGTGTTGTGGTACCATTCATTACACCTTTAAGCCTGTGTTGTAGTACCATTCATTACACCTTTAAGCCTGTGTTGTAGTACCATTCATTATACCTTTAAGCCTGTGTTGTAGTACCATTCATTACACCTTTAAGCCTGTGTTGTAGTACCATTCATTATACCTTTAAGCCTGTGTTGTAGTACCATTCATTACACCTTTAAGCCTGTGTTGTAGTACCATTCATTACACCTTTAAGCCTGTGTTGTAGTACCATTCATTACACCTTTAAGCCTGTGTCGTAGTACCATTCATTACACCTTTAAGCCTGTGTTGTAGTACCATCATTACACCTTTAAGCCTGTGTTGTAGTACCATTCATTACACCTTAAGCCTGTGTTGTAGTACCATTCATTACACCTTTAAGCCTGTGTTGTAGTACCATTCATTACACCTTTAAGCCTGTGTTGTAGTACCATTCATTACACCTTTAAGCCTGTGTTGTAGTACCATCATTACACCTTTAAGCCTGTGTTGTAGTACCATCATTACACCTTTAAGCCTGTGTTGTAGTACCATCATTACACCTTTAAGCCTGTGTTGTAGTACCATCATTACACCTTTAAGCCTGTGTTGTAGTACCATTCATTACACCTTTAAGCCTGTGTTGTAGTACCATTCATTACACCTTTAAGCCTGTGTTGTAGTACCATTCATTACACCTTTAAGCCTGTGTTGTAGTACCATTCATTACACCTTTAAGCCTGTGTTGTAGTACCATTCATTACACCTTTAAGCCTGTGTTGTAGTACCATTCATTACACCTTTAAGCCTGTGTTGTAGTACCATTCATTACACCTTTAAGCCTGTGTTGTAGTACCATTCATTACACCTTTAAGCCTGTGTTGTAGTACCATTCATTATACCTTTAAGCCTGTGTTGTAGTACCATTCATTACACCTTTAAGCCTGTGTTGTAGTACCATTCATTACACATTTAAGCCTGTGTTGTAGTACCATTCATTACACCTTTAAGCCTGTGTTGTAGTACCATTCATTACACCTTTAAGCCTGTGTTGTAGTACCATTCATTACACCTTTAAGCCTGTGTTGTAGTACCATTCATTACACCTTTAAGCCTGTGTTGTAGTACCATTCATTACACCTTTAAGCCTGTGTTGTAGTACCATTCATTATACCTTTAAGCCTGTGTTGTAGTACCATTCATTACACCTTTAAGCCTGTGTTGTAGTACCATTCATTACACCTTTAAGCCTGTGTTGTAGTACCATTCATTACACCTTTAAGCCTGTGCTGTAGTACCATTCATTACACCTTTAAGCCTGTGTTGTAGTTCCATTCATTACACCTTTAAGCCTGTGTTGTATTACCATCATTACACCTTTAAGCCTGTGTTGTAGTACCATTCACTGTAACAATCAAAACACATGAATTCAGCGTCATTCATAAGGAATCTTCAAAATACAAGTCTTTATTTTTATGGTGAAAACTTGTCATTTTTAAAGTCTGTGTACCCAACACCCTGACAGACACACTATTCAGTCAACAAGCTGGGGGTACTGTAACAGGGTTGGTTTTGCTTCTACTAGACTCTTCAGAAATATGCATTATAACATTTATGTATTCAGAAAATAAGAATTTGTTCATAAATGACTTGCCTGGTTAAATAAAGGTAAAACAAATAGGAAAAAAAGAAATGTGTATTCTAACGTTTATAGTATTAAGATTGGTTGGTTGAATTTACATGTCAATGAGGTGTTATGCCATTGGCCAAACTTGCATATAGCGGGAGATCACATTGTTCCCAGTCTGAGATTTACATGGAACCAGTAGTTCAAGTTCTAAACAAAATGATTGTGTTTTATTTATGTAAATGACAGTGTGTACATGTTTAGTATGTACAGCAGCTCAAGGTCAGCCACAGAGCTCTACTCTAGGAGCACGTTAGATGGACATGTCATTTGTAGACATTCCTGCAGTAGGCAACCTGATCCTCCTTAAGGTCTCAAAATAGTCTAGAACAATCCATGGTAAAAGAATAAGGAGTGTGGTGTTCCTCGAAGTGGGTGGGGCTAGAGAGGACACAGACACACAGAGGCCTCTCATCCAATCCATTTCCTTTACCAGAGGTGTCCATAATTAACTTCTGCTTGGTTGTCCCTTCCAACTAGATATAAGGAGGATGAGGCCCCTGTATCCATGAGTCAGATACCTTCTTCCTCTGTGGTAAGACTCCTTAGATTTTTACATTTGTCTCATATTTGTCCTCAGCATCTGAGGCGGTAGCTAACTGCATTGTTTGAGTTCATAATTGAATGTATTGTAAGGCTTTACAATATGCAATCAAGTGGCATTGATTTAAAATGTACTTTAAATGTGTTTTGCTTCAAATCTGTCACTTTCATCCAAGGTGAAAAGTGCTGCACCTGCATTAGTTTGTATTCAGGGGGTGGTCAAGAATGTAGCTGGATTGTCAGGGCTACTTGACAGAATGTACAGTAAAGTAGGAAAATGAATGTTACCAGTTGCAACTGTAGTTGAATAGGACATGGCTGTAATGATGGAGTTGAATGATGCCATTCAAAATGTTTCTTGCCCTTCAGGGGCCAAATTACAAGGTTTTAGACTTGTGCGTAATCACAACACCCTGATGTTTCACAGGTTCCTCCAAGACATACAAATTCAACTGTAGGAGGGGAAAAAGGTGAGACATGGTTTGTCTTCACATAAAAAGTGCAGAAAAAAATTCTGTGTGAGATACAGTACCGCTCACTCTGTTGACTGTGGAGGAAGCACCACAGAGTCAATCATGTTTCTTGGTTCATCTCTTTCCTAGTGAACCGTCACCATGAGTACGGACGCGGAGATGCAAATCTACGGCAAGGCAGCCTTGTACCTTCGTAAACCCGAGAGGGAGAGGATGGAGGCACAAGCCACACCCTTTGATTCAAAGAACGCCTGCTATGTGACAGATGTCAAGGAGCTGTACCTTAAGGGTTTGATCACTGGCAGGACAGAGGGAAAGTGTACTGTCAAAGTCACAAATGCTGACGGCACTACAATGGTAAGTCTTTTCTGAAAAGTATTTGTTCTCCTTTTAAGCAGAATATAACCTTCAAACAAAGCATTTTTATTGCTGCTATTTAAAAATGTCATTGAATTATTGATAATGACAAGTCAAGAATCTCCATGTATTTGTCAGCGCGTGATAACAAAGTAGTTGGATTAAATGGGGGTAAGCATTTTAATGAGCAAAAAGCATTGAGTCATGACCAGTTCGATCCGTGTGAAATCTAGATTTCTGACTGTTTCAGGACAAAGAGTTCAAAGAAGCAGACATCTACCAGATGAACCCCCCTAAGTACGACAAGATTGAGGACATGGCCATGATGACCTACCTGAATGAAGCCTCTGTGTTGTATAACCTCAAAGAGCGTTATGCAGCATGGATGATCTATGTAAGAAACCTGCATAAACATACACACATACTGTAAATGAACATAAGAAATTCCTACATGCATGAACATGAGAAATACACATGTAAAGTACTACACTCAAATGAATAGTAGAAACCAAAACATACCAATACAGTAGACCCACATTAGTATACCATAGTACACCCACATCCTCACATAAATCCAGGTAAAAGTCAATCTAACTTTGCTAATCTCCTAATTGAAATCCCTTTCATCCAGACCTACTCTGGGCTCTTCTGTGCCACGGTGAACCCCTACAAGTGGCTCCCCGTGTACGACGAAGTGGTTGTCAACGCCTACAGAGGGAAGAAGAGGATGGAGGCTCCACCTCATATCTTCTCCGTCTCTGACAACGCCTTCCAGTTCATGATGATTGGTACGAGCTCTCATGGAGAAATGGATGGATGGATGCATGGATGGAATCTACTGTCTTCTAGTCTAAGTTAGAACAGTTTGCTGGGAATCTCTCATTTCACTAGCCTTGAATGGAAAATATTCCAAAATGAAATTCATGATGATGCTTATGAATACAATTATGTACTCCAAATGTTGATTGGTAATAATAAGCAGCATTGTTTTTGGTTCCAGATAAGGAGAACCAGTCCGTCCTGATTACGTAAGTTGTTTTCTATCATTTCACTTGAGAAGGTGTTTCTATTCTAATATTTTGGGTGACTTGGGTGTTATAAAATACAGGACATTATGAATGGATTAGGCTTTCTGTAGTAATGACTTGGGTGTTATAAAATACAGGACATTATGAATGGATTAGGCTTTCTGTAGTAATGACTTGGGTGTTATAAAATACAGGACATTATGAATGGATTAGGCTTTCTGTAGTAATGACTTGGTGTTATAAAATACAGGACATTATGAATGGATTAGGCTTTCTGTAGTAATGACTTGGGTGTTATAAAATACAGGACATTATGAATGGATTAGGCTTTCTGTAGTAATGACTTGGGTGTTATAAAATACAGGACATTATGAATGGATTAGGCTTTCTGTAGTAATGACTTGGGTGTTATAAAATACAGGACATTATGAATGGATTAGGCTTTCTGTAGTAATGACTTGGTGTTATAAAATACAGGACATTATGAATGGATTAGGCTTTCTGTAGTAATGACTTGGGTGTTATAAAATACAGGACATTATGAATGGATTAGGCTATGCTTAACAATGACTCGATGAGTGGGAATATTTATTAATTATTTACTTATGTTAGAAACCGTGTCTGCAGTGTATTTTTCAAAGCTATTTCCTAGTGAAAGCCAATCTGACATTCAAACATGTGACTAAACCAATCTTTCTCTGTTATATAAACCAGCGGAGAATCCGGTGCAGGAAAGACTGTCAACACCAAGCGGGTCATCCAGTACTTCGCCACCATTGCTGTTTCTGGTGTCAAGAAGGAAGTAGACCCCAGCAAAATGAAGGTAACACATTTTAGTTTGGTGTTCTGTGTAAACTTTGTTTTTCAAGCGGTGAATAGTGTTTTAATTAAAGTGTTTTCTAGTTTCTGAGAAACTTGTGTTTGTCTCAATCAGGGGTCTCTTGAAGATCAGATCATTGCAGCTAACCCTCTGCTGGAGTCTTACGGTAATGCCAAGACAGTGAGGAACGACAACTCGTCTCGCTTTGTAAGTATGAAGGGCATATTGTGGAAGTGACCTTCAATTGGAAAAAATATTTTAGTAGATCCCTATAGGTGTCATAATACCCATAAAACCTAGCGGTCAAACAGGGAAATGCTTCCAATTGTTTTTCCACCTTTTATTTCTCCCATAGGGGATTTTAGAAATAAAGTAAAATGTTAGATTTATTTAGTTGACCTCTAACCCCCATGCTTTACAACAGGGTAAATTCATCAGGATTCACTTCCAAGGAGGAAAACTGGCTAAAGCTGACATTGAGACCTGTGAGTTGGTTTCCCTTGTTTCTCAATGCTTTCCTTAAATCACACAGAATATTTGTTGGAGATTGAATCATCAAATGTAATGTTATCTTATGTTCTCTCTCTCTCTCTCTCTCTCTCTCTCTCTCTCTCTCTCTCTCTCTCTCTCTCTCTCTCTCTCTCTCTCTCTCTCTCTCAGACCTGCTAGAGAAGTCCAGAGTGGCCTTCCAGCTGCCCGCTGAGAGAGGCTACCATATCTTCTACCAGATGATGACCAACCACAAACCTGAGCTAGTTGGTAAGGCAAAGTACAGGTTAAGGTGAAATTATTTATACCGCCATCTGTGGAACTTATTCAAATGTTTCCTAGTCCACACTGTTAATATTATTATAATGAGTATTTCCAAGGTAACAAGGCATCTAAACATGGGTCAGGTCTTTCAAGGTCTTTCATGGGAAAGATCAAGTAATGCACTGTGATGCACAAGTCCAGGAGCATCAGTCCCCCTCTTTTGATGCTATGCATTATATACTGCATGTATCCTTGAGTCCATCTATTGAGTAAAGGAGGGAGAGATACTGTAAAGGTAGGACAGCAGAATTCTCAGTGATTTAACTGACAAGCCATTCTCCGTTGTCCACAGAAATGACACTCATCACCACCAACCCTTACGACTTCCCCATGATCAGCCAGGGTCAGATCAGTGTGGCCAGCATTGACGACAAGGTCGAGCTGGATGCCACCGATGTGAGTGATACAAAGTGTGAACCAAACTCTAGATATGGAATGGGTAGGACCACAATACACACTGAATGCATTGCTCAAATCCAACTTGATGGCAGCTGGCCACCTTGTGTTAGTTAGTCATGTGCTTCAAGGCCATTCTTCATGCCTTCACACTTCACCTTGAGGCATACACATGTAAAACACCAGAGACTGCCACTAAGTCCCCTGTGGAACTGTGTAAAACTCATATTGTGCTGTCATATACTAGTGTGTTGGCCAAAATTAATCATGTGGAACTGAGAAGCCAGTTCATTCTAACCATCCCATTTGTTCTGGACTGAACACAGAACGGTAGTGTACTGTAACTGAGTAAACTACCATACAGTTCCTCACTGTTGTACTTCCTGTTTAATACCAGGATGCAATAACAATCCTGGGCTTCTCTAACGATGAGAAAATGGCCATCTACAAGCTGACAGGAGCTGTAATGCACCATGGCAACTTGAAATTCAAGCAGAAGCAGCGTGAGGAGCAGGCCGAGTCAGATGGAACCGAGGGTGAGTACCACTCGTAAGACGTGGAAAGCATTAGTCCCTTTCAACAACATAGAAACAACAACGTCAGAAGTTCATTCCACGGAAACGGACTTGTGTTGAGATTTTCATTTAAAATGTATGACACACCAAAATCATACATTTTACAGTTTAACTCAATGTACAATGAACACTTTTAACAATTTACACTGAACATATTACAAAAAAACATTTACTGTGCAGATGTGCAAAGTTTGGTAACAAGAATTTTGGTAACAAGAATTTTGGTAACAAGATATTTGGTCAAATCTCCCTCAGTTTTTCTGTGCCCACTTTTTCCAAAAACACTCTTAAATATCTGCTCTGAATTAAGATTCAACAATGTCTGCAAATAGCACAACTGGTTGATTTGCAAAGTCATAGTAAATCAATAATATAATACCCATAGCAAAAATGTTTATCTTTAATTTACAATACATCGAAACTATGAGAATAGAAAGGTTCAGTACTTTTGTGAAGCATCAATTGAAAAATGGCAAATAGAAACTGGAGATAGATGGGAGAGGTTGAGGGTAGCTAAAGGATTTGACTAAAAACAAACAGAAGACGACTGTTGTAAAATATCTGTCAAATGTATATAGTATATATTTAGTATATATATATAGTATAAACTGGAAGAAGTAGCCTAAGTGTTGTTGTCCATTAGTTTGCTCCAAATAGGGGAGATGTGGTAGGGGCAAATATAGACTTTGGACATCACAGTACATTAGAGCTCAGTGGAGTACAGTACAGCACAGCACAATATAGTACAGTAGAGTAGAGTTCAGTACAATACAGTATGGTATATTATAGAGTACTCAACTTGTCTGTCCAACTTTGTACTGAACTCTACTGTAAAGTGCTGTACTGTACTGAACTATACACTACACTACTGTACTGAACTATACACTACACTACTGTACTGAACTATACACTACTGTACTGAACTATACACTACTGTACTGAACTATACACTACACTACTGTACTGAACTATACACTACTGTACTGTACTATACACTACTGTACTGAACTATACACTACTGTACTGTACTGTACTATACACTACTGTACTGAACTATACACTACTGTACTGTACTATACACTACTGTACTGAACTATACACTACTGTACTGAAATCTACACTACTGTACTGAACTATACACTACTGTACTGAACTATACACTACACTACTGTACTGAACTATACACTACTGTACTGTACTATACACTACTGTACTGTACTGTACTGTACTATACACTACTGTACTGAACTATACACTACTGTACTGTACTGTACTATACACTACTGTACTGAACTATACACTACTGTACTGTACTATACACTACTGTACTGTACTATACACTACTGTACTGTACTGTACTATACACTACTGTACTGAACTATACACTACTGTACTGTACTGTACTATACACTACTGTACTGAACTATACACTACTGTACTGTACTGTACTATATACGACTGTACTATACACTACTGTACTGTACTGTACTATACACTACTGTACTATACACTACTGTACTGTACTGTACTATACACTACTGTACTGAACTATACACTACTGTACTGTACTATACACTACTGTACTGTACTATACACTACTGTACTGTACTGTACTATACACTACTGTACTGAACTATACACTACTGTACTGTACTGTACTATACACTACTGTACTGAACTATACACTACACTACTGTACTGAACTATACACTACTGTACTGTACTATACACTACTGTACTGTACTGTACTGTACTATACACTACTGTACTGAACTATACACTACTGTACTGTACTGTACTATACACTACTGTACTGAACTATACACTACTGTACTGTACTATACACTACTGTACTGTACTATACACTACTGTACTGTACTGTACTATACACTACTGTACTGAACTATACACTACTGTACTGTACTGTACTATACACTACTGTACTGAACTATACACTACTGTACTGTACTGTACTATACTGAACTATACACTACTGTACTGTACTGTACTATACACTACTGTACTGAACTATACACTACTGTACTGAACTATACACTACTGTACTGTACTGAACTATACACTACTGTACTGTACTGTACTATACACTACTGTACTGAACTATACACTACTGTACTGAACTATACACTACTGTACTGAAATCTACACTACTGTACTGTACTATACACTACTGTACTGTACTATACACTACTGTACTGTACTATACTGTACTATACACTTTTTTTTTACCTTTATTTAACTAGGCAAGTCAGTTAAGAACAAATTCTTATTTTCAATGACGGCCTAGGAACAGTGGGTTAACTGCCTGTTCAAGGGCAGAACGACAGATTTTGTACCTTGTCAGCTCGGGGATTTGAACTTGCAACCTTTCGGTTACTAGTCCAATGCTCTAACCACTAGGCTATACACTTCTGTACTGCACTATACACTACTGTACTGAACTATACACTACACTACTGTACTGAACTATACACTACACTACTGTACTGAACTATACACTACTGTACTGAACTATACACTACTGTACTGTACTATACACTACTGAACTATACACTACACTACAGTACTGAACTATACACTACTGTTCTGTACTATACACTACTGAACTATACACTACACTACAGTACTGAACTATACACTACTGTTCTGTACTATACACTACTGAACTATACACTACACTACTGTACTGAACTATAAACACCTGAACTATAAAAACCCCAAACAGCAAGCAATGCAGGTGTAGAAGCACGGTGTCTAGGAAAAACTCCCTAGAAAGGCCAAAACCTAGGAAGAAACCTAGAGAGGAACCAGGATGTGAGGGGTGGCCAGTCCTCTTCTGGCTGTGCCGGATGGAGATTATAACAGAACATGGCCAAAATGTTCAAATGTTCATAAATGACCAGCGTGGTCAAATAATAATCAAAGTAGTTGTTGAGGGTGCAGCAAGTCAGCACCTCAGCAGTAAATGTCAGTTGGCTTTTCATAGCCGATCATTAATAGTATCTCTACCGCTCCTGCTGTCTCTAGAGAGTTGAAAACAGCAGGTCTGGGACATGTAGCACGTCCGGTGAACAGGTCAGGATTCCATAGCCACAGGCAGAACAGTTGAAACTGGAGCAGCAGCACGGCCAGGTGGACTGGGGACAGCAAGGAGTCATCATGTCAGGTAGTCCTGAGGCATGGTCCTAGGGCTCAGGTACTCCGGGAGAGAGAGAAAGAAAGAAAGAGAGAAAGAGAGAATTAGAGAGAGCATACTTAAATTCACACAGGACCTTTCCGTTCACCTTCCCACTCCTGTGCCAGACTAGACTCAATCATATGACCTACTGAAGAGATGAGTCTTCATTAAAGACTTAAAAGTTGAGACCGAGTCTGCGTCTCTCTCATGGAAAGGCAGACCCTTCCATAAAAATGGAGCTCTATAGGAGAAAGCCTTGCCTCCAGCTGTTTGCTTAGAAATTCTAGGGACAATTAGGAGGCCTGCGTCTTGTGACCGTAGCGTACGTGTAGGTATGTACGGCAGGACCAAATCGGAAAGATAGGTAGAAGCAAGCCCATGTAATGCTTTTTAGGTTAGCAGTAAAACCTTGAAATCAGCCCTTGCCTTAACAGGAAGCCAGTGTAGCGAGGCTAGCGCTGAAGTAATATGATCAAATATTTTTGTTCTAGTCAGGATTCTAGCAGCCGTATTTAGCACTAACTGAAGTTTATTTAGTGTTTTATCCGTGTAGCCGGAAAGTAGAGTCTAACTATACACTACTGTACTGTACTATACACTACTGTACTGAACTATACACTACTGTACTATACACTACTGTACTGAACTATACACTACTGTACTGAACTATACACTACTGTACTGAACTATACACTACTGTACTGTACTATACACTACTGTACTGAACTATACACTACTGTACTGAACTATACACTACTGTACTCTACTATACACTACTGTACTGAACTATACACTACTGTACTGTACTATACACTACTGTACTATACACTACTGTACTGAACTATACACTACTGTACTGAACTATACACTACTGTACTGTACTATACACTACTGTACTGAACTATACACTACTGTACTGAAATCTACACTACTGTACTGAAATATAGTACAGTGGTTTATGACTACTATGTGGTTTATGACTACTATGATTTCCCATTGTAGCCAATTCAATTTCATTCAAGAAATTCTGTTACCGATTAATCATTCATAAACAAAATTGATATGAGTAAAACCCTAGCTAACTAATCTACCTTTACTAGCTAACTAATCTCCCTTTACTAGCTAACTAATCTACCTTTACTAGCTAACTAATCTACCTTTACTAGCTAACTAAACTACCTTTACTTGTGAATTCTGTAAAGTTTCATTGTTCTCTTTTTTTCTACTGTGTTATTGACTTGTTAATTGTTTACTCCATGTGTAACTCTGTGTTGTCTGCTCACACTGCTATGCTTTATCTTGGCCAGGTCGCAGTTGCAAATGAGAACTTGTTCTCTACTAGCCTACCTGGTTAAATAAAGGTGTTCTAACAGAATTTTAATGCACAAGGCAATGTTTTTTAAACTTACAGAAGACAGAAAAACATTTCTCCAAAACAAAATATAAGTGTTGATATTAGTTGTATTTCTAATATATTTTAAGACTTTTTCTGCTGTTTTATAAAACTCATCTGTTTGACCAGAAAGCAAAGCATTTGTTTATTCCTCTTTTTTCACCTTTATTTAACCAGGTAGGCTAGTAGAGAACACCTTTATTTAACCAGGTAGGCTAGTAGAGAACACCTTTATTTAACCAGGTAGGCTAGTAGAGAACACCTTTATTTAACCAGGTAGGCTAGTTGAGAACACCTTTATTTAACCAGGTAGGCTAGTAGAGAACACCTTTATTTAACCAGGTAGGCTAGTAGAGAACACCTTTATTTAACCAGGTAGGCTAGTAGAGAACAAGTTCTCATTTGCAACTGCGACCTGGCCAAGATAAAGCATAGCAGTGTGAGCAGACAACACAGAGTTACACATGGAGTAAACAATTAACAAGTCAATAACACAGTAGAAAACAAAGGGGGAGTCTATATACATTGTGTGCAAAAGGCATGAGGAGGTAGGTAGCATATACAGCCCAACCTAGTAAACAAATAATTATTTTCAAGATGGCAAATGGTAAAACATATATGTATATATTCCTTCATTTCTAGAAAATATAGACTCTTAGCTTTCATTTGACACCCAATTTGACATGCGCCTATGAACTTCCCATGTTGGTGCTCATTGGTCCTTTTATAGGGAAATGACCAAGACAGACGGTGCCACATGAACGTCAGGCAGGATATACATTTTTGGAGATCAAATTCCAACCTCCAGAAATGATTTGAATAATGGATGTGGGTGAAAATGAAAACTGAACCGATAAAAGACGTCAGAATCAAGTGATCTGTTGTTGTTGGTTTTCTCTCCAGTGGCTGATAAAATCGGCTACCTGCTAGGCCTGAACTCAGCTGAGTTGCTGAAATGTCTGTGCTACCCCAGAGTGAAGGTCGGCAACGAGTACGTGACCAAGGGACAGACTGTGCCTCAGGTAAAGAGGTTAAATACACAGCATCAAACAATACTTAGGTTGTTTTTGCCAACCTTATCACTGGACATGGTCACTATCTCATGTATTCATTTGAGGTATTATCATTGAAGGTTTATAATGCAGTCATGGCTTTGGCCAAGTCCATCTATGAGAGGATGTTCTTGTGGATGGTCATCCGTATCAACGAGATGTTGGACACCAAGAATCCAAGACAGTTCTATATCGGTGTGCTCGATATTGCCGGATTTGAGATCTTTGATGTGAGTATGAGTCCAGAACAAGACATTTAGTTGTGATTGAGAAGGGTTACAGCCTTGTATCATGAAATGATCCCTTCTGAAATTCCATCAACAGTACAACAGCATGGAGCAGCTGTGCATCAACTTCACCAATGAGAAACTGCAACAGTTTTTCAACCACACCATGTTCGTCCTGGAACAAGAGGAGTACAAGAAGGAGGGAATCGTCTGGGCCTTCATTGACTTTGGCATGGACTTGGCTGCCTGCATTGAGCTTATTGAGAAGGTAAATTGTCTGTAAGGATTATAATGGGATGCAACATCAAAGCTCATAGGGAGCACATTGAGAGATATTATCACAATGGTACCACATATCTGACTGTTGAGAACTCAATATGTTTCCTATTATGTCCCCCTAAATGAATATAATCCTATAAAATGATGTTTGCTAAAGGAATAAATGTTATCCTAAATGTTAAATGACACTCTTTTGATAAACATCTCTTTTTGTAAAGCCATTGGGCATCTTCTCCATCCTTGAAGAGGAGTGCATGTTCCCCAAGGCTTCAGACACTACCTTCAAGAACAAGCTGAACGACCAACATCTTGGCAAAACCAAGGCATATGAGAAGCCCAAGCCTGCCAAAGGCAAGGCAGAGGCCCACTTCTCCCTGGTGCACTACGCCGGCACTGTGGACTACAACATCACTGGCTGGCTTGAGAAGAACAAGGACCCCTTGAACGACTCAGTTATTCAGATGTACGGGAAGTCCTCAGTCAAACTGTTGGCTGCCCTGTATCCTGCTGCCCCACCTGAGGGTAAGACCAGCATCAAGTCAAAAGATTGAATTAATAAGCAATAGTCACAACTCAGACCCATATTGTCTTTAAAGCACTGGCCACCAACCTTTTCAGAGTCAAGATCACTTTCTGATTTAAAATGCAAGCCAAGATCTACTGCTGAGAATTGTTTTAAACATGACTTTGAAAACACAAGCCTATGCAACATGAATCAATTAAAAACAGATCTGTAGCAATTAGGTTTGTTCAGTAGGCTATAAGCCCAATATATTATCACTGTATACAGGTTATACTTGAATTGCCCTGCCAATGTGATGTTTTTCAGACGACTTTGAAATTCTATATATATATAAAGAAAATAGGTATATGATCACACTGGTAATAGATCATTTGTCGTATTACTGAATGAGCCACAGCTGAGTAATAATTCATAACAGTAATAATAATGAATAATAATAACAGTAATAGTTTCCTTTTTTTTACTGGACTGACGGCATCTGATGGTCAGTCTGAGGGGAGGGAGGGGGCAGAGGTGGGGCTGCCTCTCCCCCGACTCACTGTCCCTCCGCACTCCCTCCCTCTATAAAGAGAACAAGGGACACAGTCTTCCATCTGATGGTCAGTCTGAGTGGAGGGAGGGAGCAGAGGTGAGGCTGCCTCTGCCCCGACTCACTGTCCCTCCGTAAAGAGAAAAGGGGACACAGTCTTCCAGCTGATGGTGAAAATCAAGTCGCACTGCATTCTTTCTGCCTCATGCACCAATTCATTGTTGTTACTGCTGTGACCAGAGAAAGTGAAATATTCCTCGATATTAAATAAGACACAAGCCACTAATAACAACAACACAAGTGTATCAGAACACTTTGCTTTACTCGTTGTATGCAGCTACAGTGCTGGTTGTAGTCATTCATTACAGCTGCAGTGCAGGTTGTAGTCATTCATTACAGCTGCAGTGATGGTTATAGTCATTCATTACAGCTGCAGTGCAGGTTGTAGTCATTCATTACAGCTACAGTGCTGGTTGTAGTCATTCATTACAGCTGCAGTGCAGGTTGTAGTCATTCATTACAGCTGCAGTGCTGGTTGTAGTCATTCATTACAGCTGCAGTGCTGGTTGTAGCATGAGTGGAAGTAGGGAGAACATGCATTTTATGTCTCATAAAAGTGTTGAACAAAGTGTTGAATAACAACTTAAACATGAACTAACTCATTAAAACAGCACCCTCTGCTGTATTTGTTGAGTCTCTCTCTAGTCATAGTTTATATCGTTTTTTACATCTCAAAGTAGTAACTTTGTTGTGGGTCCGATTCTTGTTTTTACAGACTATGGCTCGAGGAAACTGTACAGGCACGGTTCTCTGAGCTATCTGATTGGCCAGCAGTAGGCCTATACATTCAGTTGATTTGCTCTCTACCTTCAGACATGAAACGGTTTAAAATCCCGATCGACATGTTGGTGACCAATGCTTTAAATTCTTTGAATTAATCACAATTTATCAGGGTTATTTACTGGGTTAATATACTCATTCAATAGGTGTTATTTTGCACAATCCAGTTGGCAGCATTTTATTCTCTAATTTCTAATGATCTTTTACTTACTTACATTTGAACAGATACGACCAAGAAAGGAGGCAAGAAGAAGGGTGGTTCCATGCAGACTGTGTCGTCCCAGTTCAGGGTGAGCTTTTGAAACGTGTATATTCAGTCCTCCAAAAGGTGCATTGATTACCATACATTATTTCTGAGAACATGGTTTGTAACCCTCTTCCAGGAGAACTTACAAAAGCTGATGACCAACTTGAGGAGCACTCATCCTCACTTTGTGCGCTGCCTGATCCCCAACGAGTCAAAGACTCCAGGTACAATAACTATTGACTTGAATATGACATCTTATCAGTACAGTATCAGTAACCTTAACAATGATTTCATCTGTTAATAAGTATTAAAGAGACATGGTTTGTGTTTCCAGGTCTGATGGAGAACTTCCTGGTTATCCACCAGCTCAGGTGTAATGGTGTTCTGGAGGGTATCAGGATCTGCAGGAAGGGCTTCCCCAGCAGAATCATCTATGCTGACTTCAAGCAGAGGCACACTCACACAACACACACACACACACACCTGCTCCAAGGGTTTTCCCAGCATCAGAATAGGCTTAGCTTTTATGTAATATAACCAACCTATTACAACTTGACATATGTTAAAAATGTCTCCTCATTCAGGTACAAAGTACTGAATGCCAGTGTCATCCCCGAGGGCCAGTTCATGGACAACAAGAAGGCTTCTGAGAAGCTGCTTGGGTCCATTGATATAAATCACGACGATTACAAGTTTGGACACACCAAGGTCAGTCAAATACCACACCCCCCTCCCTGCTCCCGCAAATGCTGACATCCAAACACAACTTCAATGATAATTTAAACATGAACCATTCAAACAGTTGATTTATCCATGCTTTCATTCTTTCTTCTTCATTTAAAGGGTCAATCAGCAGTTGCATAATTTTTTTTTGAATGATACATTAATGATATGTAGCCATTGATTCTTGAAGAATATAACGTATAAATGCCTCATGAGCTTAGTTCAACTGTGGAATCCGAAGGATAAGCTTGTTTTACTCTAATGGTGTGTAAGCTAAGTAAATGTAAAACTAACACTATATAGCCTCAAAAAATGGTTAAACCTATCATTTAATAGCATGGATGGTCAGTCCTGTCTATGAATTTGAGAGTTGTTCCATCCCTCTTTTTTTACTGAAATAGGGGCAGGGAGTACATTTTGTTATTTCTTCAACTGCTGATTGACATTTAAACTTGTGAAAAAGGTGGAAAAAGTTATCTTCAAATTCGTACAAGTATAGAAACTCAACTCATTCTCATGTGCATTGTGTTAGAGTGGTATGGCTTCAGTTATCTGTGTACATTATTCATCTACAACTCTGCAATAACTTCCAACTGATAAACAAGCTGTCCCATGGTTTGTTTGTTAGCACTGCAATCTTTATATTGTTCAAATGAATCTAGTGATGTTGTTCCCCTGTTCTGATCCAACTCTTTCTATCTGTCACCATCTGACTCTGGTTCCAATGGCCATGTTGACCTGTGTCTCAGGTGTTCTTCAAAGCCGGTCTGCTGGGTGTCTTGGAGGAGATGAGAGATGAGAAGCTGGCTGTTCTGGTCGGCATGGTCCAGGCTCTCAGCCGTGGATTCCTCATGAGAAAAGAGTTCACCAAGATGATGGAGAGGAGGTGAGGAAGCGTAGACATCTTGGAAAAGCTTTCTGTGAACCACCTGAATGTAATGCATTATGATCACATACTGTATATGCTGTGAGTTGATCAGAATGAGAAAGTAGGTCTTATAATGCTCTATTAGTGCTGCAGTTTGGGATTTGGCAAAGCTGTTCAGTTGTCATTTATATTGGTGATATTTACCCATTCATTATTAAATAACATAAAATGCCTCCTGATTTAAGCATGACCTGTCAGTCCTTGCATCTAGAACTCTGTCTATGAATGTAAGAGTTGTTCCATTTCCTTAGCTCCGTTCCTCAGCTGTATACTCCAAGTGTTGGGGGGGGGTGTTGTTCTTCAAATCCCAGAATGTAGCTTTAAGCATGTCACTCACCATGTCACTCTATCCTCTCTGTCGACCAGAGATGCCATCTTCACCGTCCAGTACAACATCCGTTCATTCATGAATGTGAAAACCTGGCCATGGATGAAGGTGTACTTCAAGATCAAGCCCCTGCTGAAGAGCGCTGAGACGGAGAAGGAGCTGGCCAACATGAAGGAGAACTTTGACAAGATGAAAACAGACCTGGCCAAGGCTCTGGCCAAGAAGAAGGAGTTGGAGGAGAAGATGGTGTCCATTCTGCAAGAGAAGAACGACCTGGCACTCCAAGTTGCATCTGTGAGTGAGAAATGATCCTCATAAGGTCATATTTTCATACACATGAATACACCTTTTTTTTATTGCACATGTTAAACATATATTTTATGAATATTGATTTGCTCTGAACTCTATGACTAAATAAATTCCATATTTTGATAAACAAAGTGAGAAGGCTGATTTTTCTCCTGTTCTGAAATCAGGAATCAGAGAATCTGAACGATGCTGAGGAAAGGTGTGAGGGGCTCATCAAGAGCAAGATCCAGCTGGAGGCCAAACTCAAAGAGACGGCTGAGAGGCTGGAGGATGAGGAGGAGATGAATGCTGAGTTGACTGCCAAGAAGAGGAAGCTGGAGGATGAGTGCTCTGAGCTGAAGAAGGACATTGATGACCTGGAGCTCACCCTGGCCAAAGTGGAGAAGGAGAAGCACGCCACTGAAAACAAGGTCTTGTGTCTTACCAAAGACAGTTTAACCAAACAATAACTCATACCATAATCAACACAAAACATAACTCAACAGAAAATGGAAATCCAGATGTATTGTAACGAAATAGTAGAATAGTGGTACTCTCCACATTTATTGTATGTTCAGCTGCCCCTCATTCTGAACTTCCATTCAGTACACTGGCATGGAGTACACTGCCACCTAGTGTTGAATCTATAGAACAGTACCTGTTGACACATTTCTAATCTGAATTAAATGAATGTAATACATATGAAACAATATGTGAAGTAACAAAAGGCTAATTAAGTGGTGGCCGTTTTCAGGTTAAAAACCTGACAGAGGAGATGGCGTCTATGGATGAGAGTGTTGCCAAGCTGACAAAGGAGAAGAAAGCCCTCCAAGAGGCCCACCAGCAGACACTAGACGACCTGCAGGCAGAGGAGGACAAAGTCAACACTCTGACCAAGGCCAAGACCAAGCTGGAACAGCAAGTGGACGACGTGAGTGGAGTTTGACATTTTGGCCACGATAGTATTTAAGATGTTATTATCTTCAGTTGTTTAGATTTGAACAAGACATGTGTGTTTTTATCTTGTAGCTTGAGGGTTCTCTGGAGCAAGAGAAGAAGGTCCGTATGGACCTTGAGAGAGCCAAGAGAAAGCTGGAGGGAGATCTGAAACTGGCCCAGGAGTCCATAATGGACCTGGAGAATGACAAGCAGCAGTCTGATGAGAAAATCAAGAAGTAAACAAAAACAAATTACTACAATTTTACCTGCAATATTGAGCAAATGAACGGTTGTTCTTGTCTAATTCTTGTAAATATGAATTAACATTTGCATGTGATTCGTACAATACTCTCTCTTTACACTATTGAACCCAAAATGTGTTTGAAAATGTCTGTGTTTGTGTTTCTTAGGAAGGAGTTTGAGACATCCCAGCTCCTCAGTAAAATAGAGGATGAACAGTCTCTGGGAGCTCAGCTACAGAAGAAGATCAAGGAACTGCAGGTACAGTACAGGACCGAAGCTCCAGTACAGGAAAGAACACACCTGAAACATCTCCTAAAAATATATTCTGGTAGCACACATTTTTTGGAAGATGTGGTTTCTTACCGTAGTGGTTTTGGTTCCCACATGGGACGCTATCTACTGAATGTATTAGTCTAACTGGTTTTGTATGAACACATTTTAAGTTAACATTTATGAAAAATATACACAGACTCTTATTATTTTGTTTATTATTTATTTGGTTCAGTTGTTTCAACTGTATTGTAGTGTTCATCCCTCCCTGCTCCTGCCCCCTGTTCTAGGCCCGTATTGAGGAGCTGGAGGAGGAAATTGAGGCTGAGCGTGCTGCCAGGGCTAAGGTTGAGAAGCAGAGGGCCGATCTCTCCAGGGAACTTGAGGAGATCAGCGAGAGGCTGGAGGAGGCCGGTGGCGCCACTGCTGCTCAGATTGAGATGAACAAGAAGCGCGAGGCTGAGTTCCAGAAGCTGCGTCGTGATCTTGAAGAGTCCACCCTGCAGCATGAGTCCACAGCCGCCGCTCTGCGCAAGAAGCAGGCCGACAGTGTGGCTGAGCTCGGGGAGCAGATCGACAACCTGCAGCGCGTCAAGCAGAAGCTGGAGAAGGAGAAGAGTGAGTATAAGATGGAGATTGATGACCTCTCCAGCAACATGGAGGCTGTCGCCAAGGCTAAGGTGAGTAGTGATGTTTTGATCAAGCAGTGTTGAGGAGGGTCAACTACATTACCATTCAAGTGAACTGAAGTTGACAGGAGTCTCATATATAAAGTAATGATGGAACATGTTTCACTAACAGGGCAATCTGGAGAAGATGTGCCGTACTCTTGAGGACCAGCTGAGCGAGATCAAGACTAAGAATGATGAGAATGTTCGCCAGATCAATGACATCAGTGGACAGAGGGCCAGACTCCTAACAGAAAATGGTACCATCATCAACAATGAACAACAAACCAATTCATTCTTCAGTAAAACACAATAACATGTATTGGGTGCTGTATCCACGTATTCCAGTCCACATAGTTTCTATTATTCTGACTTAAACTGTAATGGTCGCACTTTAGAGCCATTTGTTACATTATCAGGAAAAAATATTTTATTCAGATTACTAATACTTTTGAAAAACTAGATGATTACTTATTTGATTACTTTTAAATTGAGAAATGATGGCAAAAAATACATTGACTTCATTTCGTTTTCTCGCAAGTTTGTTAGTTCCACCTGACCACAATTCAGAGACCACTATGATGACACACCAAATGGGTTTGATGGATGCTTTCGACTGCTTCTAATGCCTCTTAAGGGGAAAGTAATCCAAAAGTAATGTAAAGTAATCAGATTACATTATTGAGTTTGGGTAATCCAAGAGTTACAATACTCATTACACTTTGACAGGTAACTAGTAACTGTAATGGGCTACATTTAGAAAGTAACCTACCAAACCCTGAATATTCAACACCTGACATTGCCCTACATTACCATGAAATACATGTTCAATCTTAGAGAACAAAGACCCAATTAACAAGATGTCCCTCTGTCCCTGCAGGTGAGTTTGGCCGCCAGCTGGAGGAGAAGGAATCTCTGGTGTCTCAGCTGACCAGAGGCAAACAGGCCTTCACCCAGCAGGTGGAGGAGCTGAAGAGGCAGATTGAGGAGGAGGTCAAGGTAAGGGAATTTTGAAATCCCAATGTGTCCCTCGAGACAAAATGATTGCCCACACCTGATACAGACGGTAACCAGGCCACCCTCATTTGTTTCACTATCTCTCTTAGTCTTTACATTTCTCTATCTTTGTCTCGAAAAGGCTAAAAACGCACTGGCCCACGGTGTCCAGTCTGCCCGCCATGACTGTGACCTCCTGAGGGAGCAGTTTGAGGAGGAGCAGGAGGCCAAGGCAGAGCTGCAACGCGGCATGTCCAAGGCCAACAGTGAGGTGGCTCAGTGGAGGACTAAGTATGAAACTGATGCCATCCAGCGAACAGAAGAGCTGGAGGAGTCCAAGTGAGTCGCACGGAACAGCAAAACTAAAATATAGGGTGTGGTTAGTGAGTGGTAGGGAACTCTAAAAAAAATGTCACATTGAGATGTATTGTAACGTTTGTAAACCCTCTGTCGTCAAACAGGAAGAAGCTGGCCCAGCGTCTGCAGGAGGCTGAGGAGACCATTGAGGCGACCAACTCCAAGTGTGCCTCCCTGGAGAAGACCAAGCAGAGGCTGCAGGGAGAGGTGGAGGACCTCATGATTGACGTTGAGAGAGCCAATGCCATGGCCTCCAACCTAGACAAGAAGCAGAGGAACTTTGACAAGGTGAAAATTAATTGTCCTCAACCTAGAGTGATATTTTCTGTCTGCTGTATGATCAAATGTAGAATAATTCTAGCATATTTCTGATTCAAAACTATTCATCAAGACCTAATGAAAATCCCATTGATTTCCTTAGGTTCTGGCAGAGTGGAAGCAGAAGTATGAGGAAGGCCAGGCTGAGCTGGAAGGAGCTCAGAAGGAGGTTCGCTCAATGAGCACTGAACTCTTCAAGATGAAGAACTCCTACGAGGAGGCTCTGGATCATCTGGAGACTCTGAAGAGAGAGAACAAGAACCTGCAACGTGAGCATTTGACAGCAGTTCTATTGGGCTCATGTTTGACTAGTGTAAACATCAACATTGACATTTTTTTCAACTTATAATCGGTATTCCTTTGAACAACCCAAAGGAGTGGGGGCATTTAGATCTACAAGAACCTATGAAGTGCTGATTAATTCATGAATCCAATTGTATTTGTTACCTGCTTGGTAAAAAACAGGTGCTTACGGCCCTTCCCAACAATGCAGCGAGAAAAAAAGGAAATAATTGTGAAAAAATAACATGAGGAATAAACACACAATGAGTAACGATAACTAGGCTATGTACACAAGACACCAGTACCGAGGTGGATGTGTAGATGTGTAGATCGTTACACAGTAACCAATAGCTACCCAGACTTATGGCTTGGGGTAGAAGCTGTTTAGGGTCCTGTCTGTTCCAGACTTGATGCATTGGTACTGCTTGCCATGTGGTAGCAGAGAGAACACTTAATGATTTGGGTGGCTGGAGTCTTTGACAATATTTAGGGCATTCCCTGGCTGGTATAGAGGTCCTGGATGGCAGGAAGCTCGGCCCCAGTAATTATTATGATTCAATGTCAACTTCATTGCATTGACAATACCCACTGAAAATCTCCCAAGTCTAAACTGCTCCTGTGTTTGTGTGTGCAGAGGAGATCGGTGACCTAACTGAGCAGATCGGAGAGACTGGCAAGAGCATCCATGAGCTGGAGAAGGCCAAGAAAACTGTGGAGACAGAGAAGTCTGAGATCCAGACCGCTCTGGAGGAGGCTGAGGTACAAACTACAGCTGTTTGATGGGAAAAGCAGTGTTCATTTGATCATTTGGATCCCCATGAGCTTTTGCAGAAGCATCAGCTAATTTTCCTGGGGTCCACAAAAAACACAAGACAACAAGTAACAAAACACTGATAGACAAGGACAGTCACACAAATGTAAAATACGATATACAAACAATACAACTAAAGTGGTACACTAGCCAACGCCAGCTACAGTCCCACACTCCCTGTATTGGTGTTTATTGTAGTCATATATATTTCATTCCTTGTGTTATACACATCCAAATGTATTGAACACGATTGGCCTGACTGCTTCTCTTTGTCCAGGGAACACTGGAGCACGAGGAATCCAAGATTCTGCGTGTGCAGCTGGAGCTGAACCAGATCAAGGGTGAGGTGGACAGGAAGCTGGCTGAGAAGGACGAGGAGATGGAGCAGATCAAGAGGAACAGCCAGAGGATGGTTGACTCCATGCAGAGCACCCTGGATTCTGAGGTCAGGAGCAGGAATGATGCCCTGAGGGTGAAGAAGAAAATGGAGGGAGACCTGAACGAGATGGAGGTTCAGCTGAGCCACTCCAACAGGCAGGCCGCTGAGGCCCAGAAACAGCTGAGGAACGTCCAGGGACAGCTCAAGGTAAAGGGACTGGGATATCAGGCAAAAAAATCTGAAGGTTGGGGAGAGATTTGTTTGTGAATCTGTAGGAATGAATAGAACAGAGAAATTGAATTGTGTTGACTAATATAGTGTAGAAAGGTAGAGATATTGGGGAAATTCTTATCAAATAACATTTTTTTTCACTGACCCTATAACCTCTACTTCCACAACTCCTAATGAACCCATGTCATTGTGAACCCCAGGATGCCCTGTTGCACCTTGATGACGCCGTCCGCGCCGCAGATGACATGAAGGAGCAGGCAGCCATGGTGGAGCGCAGGAACGGTCTGATGGTGGCTGAAATCGAGGAGCTGAGAGTTGCTCTGGAGCAGACAGAGAGAGGCCGCAAAGTGGCTGAGACGGAGCTGGTAGACGCCAGCGAGCGTGTTGGACTGCTGCACTCCCAGGTATGGGTCAAAATCAGTTTCTAATGAAACTCAACCAAGCATACCGTTTCTGCCTTGTTACCTGAAAGTTGTCTTGAGAGTCGCATGTTGTTTCTTACTTCTCCTCCAGAACATCAGCCTTCTGAACTCCAAGAAGAAGCTGGAGTCTGACCTGGTGCAGGTGCAGGGAGAGGTGGAAGACATTGTCCAGGAGGCCAGGAATGCAGAGGAGAAGGCCAAGAAGGCCATCACTGACGTGAGTCCTTATGTTCAATTGCATTCACTTGACTTGTATCCAAAGACCAATGCTATCTGGGATGGTTTAACAGAACAAAGATCTCAGAGGAACGTTTTGATTGGTGCCAAATGGTGCATAAATTAAATAAACTACAATTTCAGGCGGCCATGATGGCTGAGGAGCTGAAGAAGGAGCAGGACACCAGTTCTCACCTGGAGAGGATGAAGAAGAACCTGGAGGTCACAGTCAAGGACCTGCAGCACCGTCTGGATGAGGCTGAGAATCTGGCCATGAAGGGAGGCAAGAAGCAGCTCCAGAAACTGGAGTCCAGGGTGAGTTAACAGCAGGGTGGATATGGGTGGATTGAAATACTGATTGCTGGAAATGTATTTAATCATACAAATACACAGGAACATTGTGTAATGACTTTCTCTCAATACCCCACATAGATAATGAAAATGTATCATTACAGATCCCTTTAATTAAAATTGTGAAAGTACATAGGAACAGACAACAATTGTGCCTCCTTGACTGGGTAGAAGAATATACCTCTGTTGTACTAAGATTTGTTGCGTCTGATTTCACCACCTCAAACAAACCCCTTTTGTCCATAAAGGTGCGTGAGCTCGAGACTGATGTGGAGGCTGAGCAGAGAAGAGGTGTAGATGCAGTGAAGGGAGTCCGCAAGTATGAGCGCAAAGTCAAGGAGCTCACCTACCAGGTAACAGAAAGTGCCTTCTTCCCAAACTTGACACTAACACAGACAGGTTTGTGTATAAAACTATGTGGCATTGATTCTTTGATCTTGTCCCACAGACTGAGGAGGATAAGAAGAATGTTGTCAGACTTCAGGACCTGGTAGATAAGCTGCAGATGAAAGTCAAGGCCTACAAGAGGCAGGCTGAGGAAGCGGTGAGTCACATACTTTGTCAGCGTACATTGATTAACATATTTTTTCCCTTGTAGACATTACAACCCTTAATATCCAGACAGTTCAAATCAAATCAAATCAAATCAAATCAAATGTATTTATATAGCCTTGACAGTTTAGTTTAGGCTTTAACCAATGCCACGCAAAGAAGAGCACTGATTGGTAGATAGGTAAAAAAAAATGGCAAAGGAATTAGCATGTTACAGGAATGCTTTATGTCTGCAAGGATTGGGCAGTTTATCAGGATGAAGAAAAAAACAGAATGGTGTAAAGAACAGGCAAAATCCTAGAGAAAAACCACATTCAGTCTGCTTTTCACCAGACACTGGAAGACAAATTAATATTTGAGCTCGACAATAACCTAAAACACAAGGACATATCTACACTTGAGTTTCTTACCAAGAAAACAGGGAATGTTCCGGAGTGGCCTAGTAAGGAAACTAAAGGAAAGGAGGAATGGTGATATCAGGTGTGGCTAAAGTTGTTCATGGCCGAAATTCACCCTGTGAATGGAAGGATTTCCATCCCACTCGCCATCCACTTCTTTCGGTGTAGGTGGACCAGGAGTGGGGGATAATCTCCACCTTTGAATTTTGTCTGCTTTCAGCCATATTGATCGCTAAAATGGGCTACAACAACAACAAAAAAACGAGTCTATCGTTCCGGACCTGTACAGGCCGTCAGTTTATTCACTTAACTAAAAACATTTTTAACAGCCTATAAATGAAGATAAAATAGCTTACAGACAAATACTCGCACCAAACACATTCTTTAAACAGACACACTCATCCAGAGAAATTAGGGTTATGTGCCTTGCTCAAGGGAACACAGGCAGACTTTCACCTAGTCGTCTGGGGGGTTTCAAACCAGCAACCTTTCGATTACTGGCCCAACGCTCTTAACCGCTAGGCTATCTGTGGCTCAGTGTTATCTGTGGCGTAGCATTAACTGTGGGTAGCTAATGAGAAGGATTTTTGACTTATATCTTCTTGAAAAATGATGGCGAGACTTTAAAAATGTCTGTATGGCAATGATCAACATCCAAATGGACAGATCTTGAAGAATTATGAAAGTATTGCACAATCCAGAGATTTAGACATAAAGACACAAAGACACAGCTAAAGATGTGAATACCTATCTAGTCCTGATATAGTTTTTTTTTTTTTTTTTTTATTAATACCAATGTTTTTCTTTTAAATTGTTCTTCTACTTTGGTATTATAGTATGTTTTGTAGATCGTTGACAACAACAAAACGAATTTAAATCCATTTTAATCTGAATTTGTAACACTATAAAATGTGATGTTATCCAAGGGGGTGTGAATACTTGTTTTAGACACCGAACATCCCTGGAGGCAGTGGTTTGATCCCTCATTTCACCACTCATTCTCTCTGCTGGATCCTCTATCTCCCTATATACATTGTTATCCTAAATCTGTCAACAACAAAAAACATTGAAATACCTTTTAAGAAAAAAACATATTCATTTGCTACCTGAAGCTTCAAACTTTGAACGCTGATTTTATGCTCCCCCTCTCTTTTCCGCAACCAGGAGGAACAAGCCAACGGCCACATGTCTAAGTTCAGGAAGGTTCAGCATGAGCTGGAGGAGGCTGAGGAGCGTGCTGACATCGCTGAGTCTCAAGTCAACAAGCTCAGAGCCAAGACCCGTGACACTGGAAAGGTACAGAGTTGCTACTAAACCTAAACCTGTTCAAATATGGCCACATCATCACCACTTATGAGTCGGTCCTCACAGAGGTCAATACCAAACTTTTACACTCACTAAAATGTATTTAAGATCTCTAAGAACCACATTTCAGGTAGGGTCAAAATAGATGAATTCAAAATAAGATGGTACTTCAACATTGAAAATCAAAGCTCAGCACTGAGCCTTTAATGCTTCACCCATTACATTATTTCTAACTATTCATATATTCATATATTTTACATGTGCATTATTAATACTCATCCATTATTTTCTTTCTGTCTTCCTTACAGGGCAAAGAAGTTGCTGAATAAACAAGACCAAAGTCTTACATCATTTTCCTGTGTTGCATAAAATATGATTTTCACGGTGAAATGTTTAACTTGGATTAAAAATGTGTCGGCTTACATACTCTCTCTTTGTGACTGTGGACTCATTACTCAGCAAACAGCTGTTTTATATCATACAAATATTGTACTTTAATTTAAGGCGCAATCTAAGATTCCAAAAACAACGATGCGGTCTATGTGTAGCTATGGCAGAAAGCGTTGTTTAGATATTATCAAATAGACCAGCTAATACCATCCTACAATTATACATTAATAGCACCTTACCATTACACATTATTATCATCCTACCATCCTACACATTAGTATCATCCTACCATTACACATTAATATCATCCTACCATTACACATTAATATCATCCTACCATTACATATTAATATCATCCTACCATTACACATTAGTATTATCCTACCATTACACATTAATATCATTCTACCATTACACATTAATATTATCCTACCATTACACATTAGTATCATTCTACCATTAAACACTAATATCATCCTACCATTACACATTATTATCATCCTACCATCCTACACATTAGTATCATCCTACCATTACACATTATTTTCATCCTACAATCCTACACATTAGTATCATCCTACCATTACACATTAATATCATCCTACCATTACACATTAGTATTATCCTACCATTACACATTAATATCATTCTACCATTACACATTAATATCATCCTACCATTACACATTATTATCATCCTACCATCCTACACATTAGTATCATCCTACCATTACACATTAATATCATCCTACCATTACACATTAATATCATCCTACCATTACACATTAATATCATCCTACCATTACACATTAATATCATCATACCATTACACATTAATATCATCCTACCATTACACATTAATATCATCCTACCATTACACATTAATATCATCCTACCATTACACATTAATATCATCCTACCATTACACATTAATATCATCCTACCATTACACATTAGTATCACATTCAAGATGTAACAACTTTTGGATGTCAGGGAAAACATACAGAGCAAAAAAGTACATTTTCTTTAGAAATGTTGTAAAGTAAAAGATGTCAAAAATATTGATTGTAAAATAAAGTAAAGTACAGATACCCCCAAAAAACTGCTTAAGTAGTACTCTAAAGTATTTTTACTTAAGTACTTTTTACCACTGGTTATTTCTTAACTGAGTTGACTAGGAAGTTGTCCCTGAGTGCTTGGTGTGTTCAGTAATAGTTCTATAGCCTTGACCGCTATGGCAGCTGTTGTTTCTGTTGGACACTGAGGATACCAGTTTGATTGAAGATGTGATGAAAGGATCTATTTAGTCCTGAAATCCACCCCACGAACAGAGCCAATTTCTGAGGGACTGACTGTAATTAACTGTCAAAACTATCATAATAACTGTCAACATAGCATTTCAGGTTATCTATAAAAAAAAACTTCCTCTCAACTTTTGAAACATTTTCTTACCTCATAGTTACAAGTTGAACACTCCGATAGCTGAATCTGAAACTATGACGTATAATGCATCATAATGTGGTTATAACGCCTCATAATGTCTTACTGTCATCTCCTAATGATCCTGATTAGTGCATTATAAGAAGACATTATAAAGGCTCATACATTCTTATAACAAATAATAATGCATTATACTTGTCAGTCTTACCACCTACACTTCCAATTGACGTGGAAATGACATCATCCACATTGGACCGTCATTTTTATGTCCCTGAATTAGGATCTTCTCTGATCTTCTTAGATCCCCAAGATAATTATTTGTGGAGTTTGTGTGTTTGTGAACAAAGGTTCTCACACAAACAATGTACACCGAGGTGAACTATAAAACAACAACCTTCAAACCCCATGTGTTATTTTAACTACAACTGTCTGCTTGGCCTTAAAGCCAACTCTTCCTGCCTCACTGGATTCTATGTTTAGCTGTCTCATAAATGTCTGAAGTCTCCACTAAGTATGTGGCATAGTGGAGATCTGAGATCAGATGATTAAAATAGCGAAAGCGTCAGTTTCCTCCTTTAAAGGTTAGCACCTATAAATATATATATATATATATAAATATATATAAAAGAAACTGGGAGGACATAATAAAATGTAACTTGTGGATGTGGCCGCCGATCACTGGTCCATTGGGTAAATTAAATGGTCTGAATGTATCAGAGACCACTAGTGACTCTGGTCTCTATCAGTCACTCTTGTGGTGAAAACTATCTATACCAATAAAAAATACAGAATGTACTCAAACATTTTTTTTTTTTTAAATGTGCATGAGATTAGATGTTTTATACCTCAAGAGTAGGTTAAGTTTACATCCCAGGCCATCTGCTGTTCAGATCCCAGATCCCGCCCTTGCTGTCTCTGCCTGGCCGGTTCCCCTCTTTCCAATGGGATTCTCTGCCTCTAACCCTATTACAAGGGCTGAGTCACTGGCTTACTGGGGCTCTCTCATGCCGTCCCTGGAAGGGGTGCGTCACCTGAGTGGGTTGATTCACTGATGTGGTCATCCTGTCTGGGTTGGCGCCCCCCCTTGGGTTGTGCCATGGCAGAGATCTTTGTGGGCTATACTCAGCCTTGTCTCAGGATGGTAAGTTGGTGGTTGAAGATATCCCTCTAGTGGTGTGGGGGCTGTGCTTAGGCAAAGTGGGTGGGGTTATATCCTTCCTGTTTGGCCCTGTCCGGGAGTGTCCTCGGATGGGGCCACAGTGTCTCCTGACCCCTCCTGTCTCAGCCTCCAGTATTTATGCTGCAGTAGTTTATGTGTCGGGGGACTAGGGTCAGTTTGTTATATCTGGAGTACTTCTCCTGTCCTATTCGGTGTCCTGTGTGAATCTAAGTGTGCGTTCTCTAATTCTCTCCTTCTCTCTTTCTTTCTCTCTCTCGGAGGACCTGAGCCCTAGGACCATGCCCCAGGACTACCTGACATGATGACTCCTTACTGTCCCCAGTCCACCTGGCCGTGCTGCTGCTCCAGTTTCAACTGTTCTGCCTTATTATTATTCGACCATGCTGGTCATTTATGAACATTTGAACATCTTGGCCATGTTCTGTTAAAATCTCCACCCAGCACAGCCAGAAGAGGACTGGCCACCCCACATATGCTCTCTCTAATTCTCTTTCTTTCTCTCTCTCGGAGGACCTGAGCCCTAGGACCATTCCCCAGGACTACCTGACATGATGACTCCTTGCTGTCCCCAGTCCATCTGACCGTGCTGCTGCTCCAGTTTCAACTGTTCTGCCTTATTATTATACGACCATGCTGATCATTTATGAACATTTGAACATCTTGGCCATGTTCTGTTATAATCTCCACCTGGCACAGCCAGAAGAGGACTGGCCACCCCACATATGCTCTCTCTAATTCTCTTTCTTTCTCTCTCTCGGAGGACCTGAGCCCTAGGACCATTCCCCAGGACTACCTGACATGATGACTCCTTGCTGTCCCCAGTCCATCTGACCGTGCTGCTGCTCCAGTTTCAACTGTTCTGCCTTATTATTATACGACCATGCTGATCATTTATGAACATTTGAACATCTTGGCCATGTTCTGTTATAATCTCCACCCGGCACAGCCAGAAGAGGACTGGCCACCCCACATAGCCTGGTTCCTCTCTAGGTTTCTTCCTAGGTTTTGGCCTTTCTAGGGAGTTTTTCCTAGCCACCGTGCTTCTACACCTGCATTGCTTGCTGTTTGGGGTTTTAGGCTGGGTTTCTGTACAGCACTTTGAGATATCAGCTGATGTACGAAGGGCTAAATAAATACATTTGATTTGATTTGATATGCCTCAGTCCACATTTTGTTTAAAGCACCAAATAGTTTCCTGGTTTTATCTGTTGCTAATTTGTTCCATTCATTTGGAGTTGAGGCAAACACATTGCAGCAAATCCAAGTAATATATAATAATAATTCATTCATTTATAATATATGCTATGAAGCAGACACTTTTACAGTCTTACAGTCATGCGTGCATACATTTTACATGCCGTGGTGCGGGGAATCAAACCCACTATCCTGATGTTGCAAGTAGCACGCTCTACACTCTTAGAAAAAAAGGTGCTATCTAGAACCTAAAATAATTCATTCGGCTGTCCCCATAGAAGAATCCTTTGAGGAACCCGTTTTGGTTCCAGGTAGAACCCTATCGGATTCCATGTAGAACCCTTTCCCCAGAGTGTTCTATATGGAACCCAAAATAATTGTATGTGGAACACAAAAGGGTTATCCTATGACCTATGGGAACAGTTGGCTGCAATTCTACTCATTTTGCCTCAGGGAAGGAGAATTGTATTTATTTTTTTCAGCTAATTTCCTCCAATTTTGCCATAGGGGAATGGCAAATGTTTGCAGTTTTTAATATGATAACGGATGATCAATGGGCCTCACCCGGGTCTGTAATTCGACAATGCTTCAAACACCATGTGTTATTTTAACTACAACTGTCTGCTTGGCCTTGAAGCCATCTCTTCCTGCCTCACTGGATTCTATGTTTAGCTGTCTCATAAATGTCTGAAGTCTCCACTATGCCACATACATCTGAGATCAGACCATTTTGATTTAATACTTGCTGACAAAGATCTACAGGTTGGGCTCATTTCAATTTGAAGCCCCCTGGTATAAGTGTAACATTACTGAATACATGAAATGCTTTTATCTTGGTCTTAAACAGGTGTAGACTAATTGACCGCTTGGGACAATAAGGTTATTTCTGTGTTATTGACACAGCCTTGTTCTGTTCAAAGAGCTATTTGGACGTCTGGTACACCGTCATGCTGTTGAGATGCCTGTCTGTTGAGATGCCTGTCTGTTGAGATGCCTGTCTGTTGAGATGCCTGTCTGTTGAGATGCCTGTCTTTTCAGATTCCACACTGATTCTTTAGTTGTTGACAATACTGTACATCCCCGCACTTCTTCTCTTGGTCTCGGATCTCCTCCTCTGTAACGGCCGTCGTGGGTGGAAGAAGGTGAGGACCAAAGCGCAGCGTGGTAAGTGATCATAAGTTTTATAAAATAACTGAACACTGAACAAAACAACAAACAAACAGTCCCGTAAGGTGAATGAAAAAAACACTAAACAGGAAATAAACACCCACGAAAAACAGGAGGAAAAAGGCTACCTAAAACACAAAACAGGAAACAACTACCCACAAACACCAGGTGGGAAAAGGCTACCTAAAACACAAAACAGGAAACAACTACCCACAAACACCAGGTGGGAAAAGGCTACCTAAAACACAAAACAGGAAACAACTACCCACAAACACCAGGTGGGAAAAGGCTACCTAAAACACAAAACAGGAAACAACTACCCACAAACACCAGGTGGGAAAAGGCTACCTAAAACACAAAACAGGAAACAACTACCCACAAACACCAGGTGGGAAAAGGCTACCTAAAACACAAAACAGGAAACAACTACCCACAAACACCAGGTGGGAAAAGGCTACCTAAAACACAAAACAGGAAACAACTACCCACAAACACCAGGTGGGAAAAGGCTACCTAAAACACAAAACAGGAAACAACTACCCACAAACACCAGGTGGGAAAAGGCTACCTAAAACACAAAACAGGAAACAACTACCCACAAACACCAGGTGGGAAAAGGCTACCTAAAACACAAAACAGGAAACAACTACCCACAAACACCAGGTGGGAAAAGGCTACCTAAAACACAAAACAGGAAACAACTACCCACAAACACCAGGTGGGAAAAGGCTACCTAAAACACAAAACAGGAAACAACTACCCACAAACACCAGGTGGGAAAAGGCTACCTAAAACACAAAACAGGAAACAACTACCCACAAACACCAGGTGGGAAAAGGCTACCTAAAACACAAAACAGGAAACAACTACCCACAAACACCAGGTGGGAAAAGGCTACCTAAAACACAAAACAGGAAACAACTACCCACAAACACCAGGTGGGAAAAGGCTACCTAAAACACAAAACAGGAAACAACTACCCACAAACACCAGGTGGGAAAAGGCTACCTAAAACACAAAACAACTACCCACAAACACCAGGTGGGAAAAGGCTACCTAAAACACAAAACAGGAAACAACTACCCACAAACACCAGGTGGGAAAAGGCTACCTAAAACACAAAACAACTACCCACAAACACCAGGTGGGAAAAGGCTACCTAAAACACAAAACAGGAAACAACTACCCACAAACACCAGGTGGGAAAAGGCTACCTAAAACACAAAACAGGAAACAACTACCCACAAACACCAGGTGGGAAAAGGCTACCTAAACCACAAAACAGGAAACAACTACCCACAAACACCAGGTGGGAAAAGGCTACCTAAACCACAAAACAGGAAACAACTACCCACAAACACCAGGTGGGAAAAGGCTACCTAAACCACAAAACAGGAAACAACTACCCACAAACACCAGGTGGGAAAAGGCTACCTAAAACACAAACAGGAAACAACTACCCACAAACACCAGGTGGGAAAAGGCTACCTAAAACACAAAACAGGAAACAACTACCCACAAACACCAGGTGGGAAAAGGCTACCTAAAACACAAAACAGGAAACAACTACCCACAAACACCAGGTGGGAAAAGGCTACCTAAAACACAAAACAACTACCCACAAACACCAGGTGGGAAAAAGGCCACCTAAAACACAAAACAGGAAACAACTACCCACAAACACCAGGTGGGAAAAAGGCCACCTAAAACACAAAACAGGAAACAACTACCCACAAACACCAGGTGGGAAAAGGCTACCTAAATATGGTTCTCAATCAGAGACAACTAACAACACCTGCCTCTGATTGAGAACCATATCAGGCCGAACTCAAAAACTAACATAGAAAAACCAACATGGACTGCCCACCCCAACTCACGCCCTGAACATACTAAAACAAAGACAAAACAAAGGAACTAAGGTCAGAACGTGACATCACCTTTGTAAGTCACCTTGATTTTTCACCTGTGTGTGTGTTATTAGATTCCTTTTATGAAAATATTTAGCATACAAGATGACTGTAGCTAAAGCAAGGGGGATAATAGCAGCACACAAGTGGACTACAAATGCATGCTGGGCCGGGCATGTCCTGAGCTCGTGAAGTTAGCTCTAATGGATCAAAATTGAAGTGAGCGAGAAGGCCAAAGCTCCAGCCTTTGTGAAACTCGCTCCACGCTATAGTCTCATTAGGTAAGCTCCTCTCACATACTCCGGGCCCAAGAAACTGGTGTTATTGTCACTAATGTTATCGTTATAGGAGCTCGGTTCAAGTCAACGCTGACGGCATAACATGTCTAATTTTGAGGAAAAAAAATGCAATAATAAAAATTATCATAATTTTATCATCTACAATCTGAGGACAGTGGATACAAGTAAATACATACATTTGATGGCAGCATTGAGGGTAACATTTATTGGAATTTCACAAACCAATATGCTGCACTGGTCATGCTGTTCCCTAAAGAGTGTACGACGCAGGCACATTCTCTCTCACACAGACAGGCACACACACTGGTAGACCAAGAATGTAAAGTACCAGGGGAAGCACTGGCAGCATGCGGACGACTGCAGTGATTCTCCTACTACACACTGACTGGTTCTGTCACCGACTCACAGACAGCCAGGAGGAGAGGTTCTGTCTCTGACTCACAGACAGCCAGGAGGAGAGTTTCTGTCTCTGACTCACAGACAGCCTGGAGGAGAGGTTCTGTCTCTGACTCACAGACGGCCAGGAGGAGAGGTTCTGTCTCTGACTCACAGACGGCCAGGAGGAGAGGTTATGTCACTGACTCACAGACAGCCAGGAGGAGAGGTTCTGTCTCTGACTCACAGACGGCCAGGATGAGAGGTTCTGTCACTGACTCACAGACAGCCAGGAGGAGAGGTTCTGTCTCTGACTCACAGACAGCCAGGAGAGGTTCTGTCTCTGACTCACAGACGGCCAGGAGTAGAGGTTCTGTCTCTGACTCACAGACAGCCAGGAGGAGAGGTTCTGTCTCTGACTCACAGACAGCCAGGAGGAGAGGTTCTGTCACTGACTCACAGACAGCCAGGAGGAGAGGTTCTGTCTCTGACTCACAGACAGCCAGGAGGAGAGGTTCTGTCTCTGACTCACAGACGGCCAGGAGGAGAGGTTGACTCCCAGGCGGTTCTGTACCAGTTTGCTCTGTCAGTGTTTGAGATCTCTTTCCGGCTCCCCAGTAACTTCTCCAGTAGATAGCTGTCATTCAGCACATCCCAGGCTGTCAGTATTCTCTAGTATTCAGACCACTTGACTTTAACAACATTTTGTTTCATTACAGCCTTATTCTAAAGTTGATTAATTATTTTTAAAAGCTCAGCAATTTACACACAATACCCTACAATGACAAAAGTGAAAACAGGTTTTAGAATGACATTTTTGCTAATTTATTTTAAAAAATAAGAAAAAAAGAAATACCTTATTTACATAAGTATTCAGACCCTTTGCCATGAGATTTGAAGTTGAGCTCAGGTGAAACAGGTGCTTCCTGTTTCCATTGATCATCCATTGATCATACTTGAGATGTTTCTACATCTTTATTGGTGTCCACTTGTGGTCAATTCAATTGACTGGACATGATTCGGAAAGGTCTTTATAAGGTCCCACAGTTGACAACGCATGTCAGAGCAAAAACCATTCTGCAGCATTGAAGGTCCCCTAGAACACAGTGGCCTCCATCATTCTTACATGGAAGAAGTTTGGAACTACCAAGATGGGGAAGGCCTTTGTCAGGGAGGTGACCAAGAACCTGATGGGCACTCTGACAGAGCTCTAGAGTTCCTCTGTGGAGATGGGAGAACCTTCCAGAAGGACAGTCATCTTTGCAGCACGCCACCAATCAGGCCTTTATGGTTGAGTGACCAGATGGAAGCCGCTATTCATTAAAAGGCACATGACAGCCCGCTTGGAGTTGGCAAAAAAAACAACTAAATACTCTCAGACCATGAGAAACAATATTCTCTGATCTAATGAAAACAAGATTGAACTCTTTGGACTGAATGCCAAATGGCACGTCTGGAGGAAACCTGACATTAAAGCTGTTAGAGCTGCTAGAGCTGTTAGAGATATTAGAGATATTAGAGCTGCTAGAGATATTAGAGCTGTTAGAGATATTAGAGATATTAGAGATATTAGAGCTGCTAGAGATATTAGAGCTGCTAGAGATATTAGAGATATTAGAGATATTAGAGCTGCTAGAGATATTAGAGCTGCTAGATATAGTAGAGATATTAGAGCTGTTAGAGATATTAGAGATATTAGAGCTGTTAGAGATATTAGAGATATTAGAGATATTAGAGCTGTTAGAGATATTAGAGATATTAGAGATATTAGAGCTGTTAGAGATATTAGAGCTGTTAGAGATATTAGAGGTGTTAGAGATATTAGAGATATTAGAGCTGCTAGATATATTAGAGGTGTTAGAGATATTAGAGATATTAGAGGTGTTAGAGATATTAGAGATATTAGAGATATTAGAGCTGCTAGAGATATTAGAGCTGTTAGAGATATTAGAGATATTAGAGGTGTTAGAGATATTAGAGGTGTTAGAGATATTAGAGATATTAGAGATATTAGAGCTGTTAGAGATATTAGAGCTGTTAGAGATATTAGAGCTGCTAGAGCTGCTAGAGCTGTTAGAGCTGTTAGAGATATTAGAGATATTAGAGCTGTTAGAGATATTAGAGGTGTTAGAGATATTAGAGATATTAGAGCTGTTAGAGATATTAGAGCTGTTAGAGATATTAGAGGTGTTAGAGATATTAGAGATATTAGAGCTGTTAGAGATATTAGAGCTGTTAGAGATATTAGAGGTGTTAGAGATATTAGAGGTGTTAGAGATATTAGAGATATTAGAGATATTAGAGCTGTTAGAGATATTAGAATTGTTAGAGATATTAGAGCTGCTAGAGATATTAGAGATATTAGAGCTGTTAGAGATATTAGAGGTGTTAGAGATATTAGAGATATTAGAGATATTAGAGCTGTTAGAGATATTAGAGCTGTTAGAGATATTAGAGCTGTTAGAGATATTAGAGCTGTTAGAGATATTAGAGCTGTTAGAGCTGCTAGAGATATTAGAGCTGTTAGAGATATTAGAGATATTAGAGGTGTTAGAGCTGTTAGAGATATTAGAGATATTAGAGGTGTTAGAGCTGTTAGAGATATTAGAGATATTAGAGCTGTTAGAGATATTAGAGGTGTTAGAGCTGTTATAGATATTAGAGCTGTTAGAGATATTAGAGGTGTTATAGCTGTTATAGATATTTAGTAAATCAAGTTGATGCATGAATTGAAGAGACACCCTCTGTGTTTCAAAAGACGATGGAATTAAACACTGGTATGTCCACTACGCATTATGTTGTCTTCTGGCTACAGCTACATGTCAATGAAGTCCTAACAACACAAACGCCTAGCAACCTAACGGTTGCATGTTCAAATCACTACTACTTTTCAGCTACTTTGCAATTAATTAGCATATTAGCTAACACTTCCCGAAACCTAACCTTAACCCTTAATGCCTAACCATAAACCCTAACCCATAACCCCTAGCCTAGCTAACATTAGCCACAACAAATTGGAATTTGTAAACATTTATGTATTTTAAATTCGTAACATATATATAATTTAATTTGTAACATACTCTCCCCTGCATATTCATTTGGACAGTGAAGCTAAAACTTTTAATTTGGCTCTATAATAGTCCAGCATGTTGGATTTGAGATTAAATGTTTCATATGAGGAGACAGTACAGAATTTCAGCTTTTATTTGAGGCTATTTTCATCTGTTTTACCATTTAGAAATGAAGGAACTTTATGTAGTGTATCTAGTCCCTGCATTCGAAGGTGTGATAAGTATTTGGACAAATTCACTTATAGTGTATTAAAGTAGCCAAAAGTTTGGTATTTGGTCCCATATACCTAGCACCCCATATACCTAGCACCCCATATACCTAGCACCCCATATACCTAGCACCCCATATACCTAGCACGCCATATACCTAGCACGCCATATACCTAGCACCCCATATACCTAGCACCCCATATACCTAGCACCCCATATACCTAGCACCCCATATACCTAGCACGCCATATACCTAGCACCCCATATACCTAGCACGCCAAATACCTAGCACGCCATATACCTAGCACCCCATATACCTAGCACCCCATATACCTAGCACCCCATATACCTAGCACGCCATATACCTAGCATCCCATATACCTAGCACCCCATATACCTAGCACCCCATATACCTAGCACCCCGCGGCAGCATAGCCTAGTGGTTAGAGCGTTGGACTAGTAACCGGAAGGTTGCGAGTTCAATCCCCTGAGCTGACAAGGTACAAATCTGTCGTTCTGCCCCTGAACAGGGCAGTTAACCCACTGTTCCCAGGCCGTCATTGAAAATAAGAATGTGTTCTTAACTGACTTGCCTGGTTAAATAAAGGTAAAATAAAATAAATAAATAAATATACCTAGCACCCCATATACCTAGCACGCCATATACCTAGCAACCCATATACCTAGCACCCCATATACTGTACCTAGCACCCCATATACCTAGCACCCCATATACCTAGCACCCCATATACCTAGCACCCCATATACCTAGCATGCCATATACCTAGCAACCCATATACCTAGCACCCCATATACTGTACCTAGCACCCCATATACCTAGCACGCCATATACCTAGCACCCCATATACCTAGCACGCCATATACCTAGCATCCCATATACCTAGCACCCCATATACCTAGCACCCCATATACCTAGCACCCCATATACCTAGCACCCCATATACCTAGCACCCCATATACCTAGCACGCCATATACCTAGCACCCCATATACCTAGCACCCCATATACCTAGCACCCCATATGCTGTACCTAGCACCCAATATACCTAGCACCCCATATACCTAGCACCCCATATACCTAGCACCCCCATATACCTAGCACCCCATATGCTGTACCTAGCACCCCATATACCTAGCACCCCATATACCTAGCACCCCATATACTGTACCTAGCACCCCATATACCTAGCACCCCATATACCTAGCACGCCATATACCTAGCACCCCATATACCTAGCACCCCATATACCTAGCACCCCATATACCTAGCACCCCATATACCTAGCCCCCCATATACCTAGCACCCCATATACCTAGCACGCCATATACCTAGCACCCCATATACCTAGCACCCCATATACTGTACCTAGCACCCCATATACCTAGCACACCATATACCTAGCACCCCATATACCTAGCACCCCATATACTGTACCTAGCACCCCATATACCTAGCACACCATATACCTAGCACCCCATATACCTAGCACCCCATATACCTAGCACGCCATATACCTAGCATCCCATATACCTAGCACCCCATATAACCTAGCACCCCATATACCTAGCACCCCGCGGCAGCATAGCCTAGTGGTTAGAGCGTTGGACTAGTAACCGGAAGGTTGCGAGTTCAATCCCCTGAGCTGACAAGGTACAAATCTGTCGTTCTGCCCCTGAACAGGGCAGTTAACCCACTGTTCCCAGGCCGTCATTGAAAATAAGAATGTGTTCTTAACTGACTTGCCTGGTAAAATAAAGGTAAAATAAAATAAATAAATAAATATACCTAGCACCCCATATACCTAGCACGCCATATACCTAGCAACCCATATACCTAGCACCCCCATATACTGTACCTAGCACCCCATATACCTAGCACCCCATATACCTAGCACCCCATATACCTAGCACCCCATATACCTAGCACGCCATATACCTAGCAACCCATATACCTAGCACCCCATATACTGTACCTAGCACCCCATATACCTAGCACCCCATATACCTAGCACCCCATATACCTAGCACCCCATATACCTAGCATGCCATATACCTAGCAACCCATATACCTAGCACCCCATATACTGTACCTAGCACCCCATATACCTAGCACGCCATATACCTAGCACCCCATATACCTAGCACCCCATATACCTAGCACCCCATATACCTAGCACCCCATATTACCTAGCATTGCCATATACCTAGCAAACCCCATATACCTTAACACCCCATATACTGTACCTAGCACCCCATATACCTAGCACGCCATATACCTAGCATCCCATATACCTAGCACCCCATATACCTAGCACCCCATATACCTAGCACCCCATATACCTAGCACGCCATATACCTAGCACCCCATATACCTAGCACCCCATATACCTAGCACCCCATATGCTGTACCTAGCACCCCATATACCTAGCACCCCATATACCTAGCACCCCATATACCTAGCACCCCAATATGCTGTACCTAGCACCCATATACCTAGCACCCCATATACTAGCACCCCATATACGTACTAGCACCCCATATACCTAGACCCCATATACCTAAGCACCCCATATACCTAGCACCCCATATACCTAGCACCCCATATACCTAGCACCCATATACCTAGCACCCCATATACCTAGCCCCCCATATACCTAGCACCCCATATACCTAGCACGCCATATACCTAGCACCCCCAATATACCTAGACGCCATATACCTAGCACCCCATATTACCTAGCACCCCATATACTAGCACCCCATATACTGTACCTAGCACCCCCATATACTTAACCTAGGCCCACCCCATTATACCTAGCACCCCATGATACCTAGCACGCCACTATACCTAGCACCCCATATACCTAGCACTCCCAATATTACCTAGCACACCATTATACCTAGCACGCCATATACCTAGCACCCCATATACCTAGCCACCCCCATATTACCTTAGCATCCCCTATGTACCTAGCACCCCCATACTACCTAGCACCCCATACCTACCCCCCATATATACACGCCTATACCTATACCTAGCACCTACCTAGACCCCATATACCTTAGCACCCCATATACCTAGCACCCCATATACCTAGCACCCCATATACCTAGCACGCCATATACCTAGCACCCCATATACCTAGCACCCCCATATACCTAGCACCCCATATACCTAGCACGCCATATACCTAGCACCCATATACCTAGCACCCCATATACCTAGCACCCCATATACTGTACTAGCACCCCATATACTGTACCTAGCACCCCATATACCTAGCACCCCATATACCTAGCACCCCATAAACCTAGCACCCCATATACCTAGCCACCCCATATACCTAGCACGCCATATACCTAGCACCCCATATACCTAGCACCCTATATACCTAGCAACCCCATATACCTAGCATGCCATATACCTAGCACCCCATATACCTAGCACCCCATATACCTAGCACCCCCATATACCTAGCACGCCATATACCTAGGCACCCCATATACCTAGCACCGCATATACCTAGCACCCCATATACCTAGCACCCTAGCACCCCTAGCACCCCATATACCTAGCACCCCATATACCTAGCACCCCATATACCTAACACCCCATATACCTAGCACCCTAGCACCCCATATACCTAGCACCCCATATACCTAGCACCCCATACCTAGCCCCCATAGCACCCCCCATATACCTAGCACGCCATATACCTAGCACCCCATATACCTAGCACCCCATATACCTAGCACGCCATATACCTAGCACCCCATATACCTAGCACGCCATATACCTAGCACGCCATATACCTAGCACCCCATATACCTAGCACGCCATATACCTAGCACGCCATATACCTAGCACCCCATATACCTAGCACCCCATATACCTAGCACGCCATATACCTAGCACCCCATATACCTAGCACCCCCATTACCTAGCACGCCATATACCTAGCACCCCATATACCTAGCCCCCATATACCTAGAGCACGCCATATACCTAGCACGCCATATACCTAGCACGCCCATATACCTAGCACGCCATATACCTAGCACCCCATATACTAGCACGCATTATACCTAGCACGCCAATACCTAGCACCCCCATATACCTAGCACCCCATATACCTAGCACCCCATATACTAGCACGCCATATACCTAGGCAGCCCATATACCTAGCACCCCATATACCTAGCACGCCATATACCTAGCACGCCATATTACCTAGCACTCCCATATACCTAGCACCCCATATACCTAGCACGCCATATACCTAGCACCCCATATACCTAGGCAACCCCATATACCTAGCACGCCATATACCTAGCACCCCATATACCTAGCACCCCATATTACCTAGCACGCCATATACCTTAGCACCCCATATACCTAGCACACCATATACCTAGCACCCATATACCTAGCACGCCATATACCTAGCACGCCATATACCAGCACGCCATATACCTAGCACCCCATATACCTAGCACCCCATATTACCTAGCACCCCATATACCTAGCACCCCCATATACCTAGCACGCCATATACCTAGCACGCCATATACCTAGCACCCCATATACCTAGCACGCCATATACCTAGCACGCCATATACCTAGCACGCCATATACCTAGCACCCCATATACCTAGCACCCCATATACCTAGCACACCATATACCTAGCACCCCATATACCTAGCACACCATATACCTAGCACCCCATATACCTAGCACGCCATATACCTAGCACCCCATATACCTAGCACCCCATATACCTAGCACCCCATATACCTAGCACGCCATATACCTAGCACCCCATATACCTAGCACCCCATATACCTAGCACGCCATATACCTAGCACGCCATATACCTAGCACCCCATATACCTAGCACGCCATATACCTAGCACGCCATATACCTATATACCCATTAACCCATATACCTAGCACCCCATATACCTAGCCACGCCATATACCTAGCACCCCATATACCTAGCACGCCATATACCTAGCACGCAATGGCTACATCAATATTGTGACTACAAACTGTTGAATGTTTTTGCTGCTTGTTTTGGTTGTTTCTAATTATTTTGTGGCCAATACAAATGAATGGTAAATAATGTATTGTGTCATTTTGGAGTCACTTTTAATTGTAAATAAGAGTGGAATATATTTCCGTACATTAATGTGGATGCTGCCATGATTAATAAGGATAATCATGAATGAAATGTGAATAATGATGAGTGGGAAAGTTACAGAGGGACAAAGTTCATACCAACAAAACATGCTAACCTTTCACTATTACCAATAACAGGGGAGTTTTTTTGGGGGGGGGGTATTTACACCTGTGTATCTTTCTCACTCATCGTTATTCACAATTCATTCATGATTATTAATCATGGCAGCATCCACATTAACGTAGAGGAATTATTTCTATTTTACATTGTCCTTTTCAGCACAGTTCCAGCAACTATCATGGATGTGTAAGCAGGCCAGCTCAGCACAGCTCCAGCAACTATCATGGATGTGTAAGCAGGCCAGCTCAGCACAGCTCCAGCAACTATCATGGATGTGTAAGCAGGCCAGCTCAGTACAGCTCCAGCAAATATCATGGATGTGTAAGCAGGCCAGCTCAGAACAGTTCCAGCAACTATCATGGATGTGTAAGCAGGCCAGCTCAGCACAGCTCCAGCAACTATCATGGATGTGTAAGCAGGCCAGCTCAGCACAGTTCCAGCAACTATCATGGATGTGTAAGCAGGCCAGCTCAGCACAGCTCATGCTTGGTTCGTCTCAGCTCTGTGAAAATGGTACTGGAGTCATGTCAAAGAGAAAGGAAATAATCTGCCAGTGGTTTAAATTAGCCGAAGTTTGTCGTGGCTCTTGAAAGAAAATCTAACCATGGATAATAGTTTAAACTGGCATATAGACCACTTTGAGGATGAACACCCATCTGTCCTTAAGTTGTAAAACACTAAACTTCCCCTTTAAGAGGAGTAGAGGGATTTAAAGAGCTCATGTACATATATGTAGATTCATTGAGGAAGGCAGAGAGGGTTTCCTCTAATTTGCTGACTCATTTGTCTGTGTAAAAGGCTGGTTTAAAGTCTGTGTATCGACACGTTTGTTGACAGTGTTAGCAGTGACATCTTGAAAATTATTTTGTCATCTGACATTAAACTTGTCGTTGTCATTATGAAAAAAAGTATAAACCAAAAAAAATGACAGGCTGCAAGAAATCAGCAGCCTGGTGGTCCAAATAGCTGTATTTTAATGCCAATAAACCCATCCGCTAAAACATTTATTTAGTAGTTATGTCAATCTAGCAAACCAGGCAACTAAAAAGCAACTTCTGGATGGTTTCTAGCTTTTTAGCTAGCTAGCTAATAATGACCAGAGCATACAGTAGCTGACAACGTCTTAACGTTAGCTAATTTCTATTCATTATTACAGGAAGATAAATCACAACAAGATTATTATTTATTTATTATTATTATTTACTTATTATTATTATTTACAAGGTAATGGCGAGATAACTACAGAAAATTGCTTACGGTTGTGAGTCTCAGCAAAGGTCTACAGACATTCTACCGGAGTATAAATTAAATGTAGTTTTGACCGGTGACATTTGTCGCATTCTAATTGTCTACAGACATGTCGTCAGACCGAGCAAGTATAAACCAGCCTTAAAGCAGTAATACACAAAGCTAAATAAACATTTCCACTTTTGATGAATACATTCTTCCTGTTACCAGTCTTCTGACATGTTTTAGCAGTGGACAGTAAGTCAAATAATAACAAGGAGATAAACACAAAGGTGCCTCCTTAGTCAGGTTCAGGTAGGTAGGCCTATGATGTCAGAGCATTACATCATCAACATGCGTCACAGTTTCAACAGATCAGTGTGTAATGGAACTCACTCAAGCTGTAGATAGATATGAAGCCAGCTTGCTTGAAAAACGCATGGTAATATTGTAGAGGTGTGGTAAAACATGAGTCAGCTTGGTGGTTTGAAACAGAGATAATTAAATACTAGGTGGATTTTTAAAAATTCTTCTTTGTATAGCTGCTTTCACACGATATACGCCACTCATGTCTTGTTCATGTGATGTCCCAAAATGTGTGTGGTGGAAAAGATTTTATGAGGACTGTCTCAGTGGTCCCGAAGGAAGTATGGGCTCCTGAATTGCAGGTGATGGTCATTGGTTGGCCCTGTGCATCCGAGCTTATTTCGGGAATGAAAGCTTTTTCTTGAACAGTATACTATTATGTAGGCTGCGTAAGGGGGATACCTAGTCAGTACAACTGAATGAAAGGGGGGATACCTAGTCAGTACAACTGAATGAAAGGGGAATACCTAGTCAGAACAACTGAATGAAAGGGGGATACCTAGTCAGAACAACTGAATGAAAGGGGATACCTAGTCAGAACAACTGAATGAAAGGGGGGATACCTAGTCAGAACAACTGAATGAAAGGGGGGATACCTAGTCAGTTGTACAACTGAATGAAAGGGGATACCTAGTCAGAACAACTGAATGAAAGGGGGGATACCTAGTCAGTTGTACAACTGAATGAAAGGGGATACCTAGTCAGTTGTACAACTAAATGAAAGAGGGATACCTAGTCAGTACAACTGAATGAAAGGGGGGATACCTAGTCAGTACAACTGAATGAAAGGGGGGATACCTAGTCAGTACAACTGAATGAAAGGGGAATACCTAGTCAGTACAACTGAATGAAAGGGGGGATACCTAGTCAGTACAACTGAATGAAAGGGGGGATACCTAGTCAGTACAATTGAATGAAAGGGGGGATACCTAGTCAGTACAACTGAATGAAAGGGGGGATACCTAGTCAGTACAACTGAATGAAAGGGGAATACCTAGTCAGTACAACTGAATGAAAGGGGGGATACCTAGTCAGTACAACTGAATGAAGGGGGGATACCTAGTCAGTACAACTGAATGAAAGGGGGGATACCTAGTCAGTACAACTGAATGAAGGGGGGATACCTAGTCAGTACAACTGAATGAAAGGGGGGATACCTAGTCAGTACAACTGAATGAAAGGGGGGATACCTAGTCAGTACAACTGAATGAAAGGGGGGATACCTAGTCAGTACAACTGAATGAAAGGGGGGATACCTAGTCAGTTGTACAACTGAATGAAAGGGGGATACCTAGTCAGTTGTACAACTAATGAAAGAGGGATACCTAGTCAGTACAACTGAATGAAAGGGGGGATACCTAGTCAGTACAACTGAATGAAAGGGGGGATACCTAGTCAGTACAACTGAATGAAAGGGGGGATACCTAGTCAGTACAACTGAATGAAAGGGGGGATACCTAGTCAGTACAACTGAATGAAAGGGGGGATACCTAGTCAGTACAATTGAATGAAAGGGGGGATACCTAGTCAGTACAACTGAATGAAAGGGGGGATACCTAGTCAGTACAACTGAATGAAGGGGGGATACCTAGTCAGTACAACTGAATGAAAGGGGGGATACCTAGTCAGTACAACTGAATGAAGGGGGGATACCTAGTCAGTACAACTGAATGAAAGGGGGGATACCTAGTCAGTACAACTGAATGAAAGGGGGGATACCTAGTCAGTACAACTGAATGAAAGGGGGGATACCTAGTCAGTACAACTGAATGAAAGGGGGGATACCTAGTCAGTTGTACAACTGAATGAAAGGGGATACCTAGTCAGTTGTACAACTAAATGAAAGAGGGATACCTAGTCAGTACAACTGAATGAAAGGGGGGGATACCTAGTCAGTACAACTGAATGAAAGGGGATACCTAGTCAGAACAACTGAACGAAAGGGGGGATACCTAGTCAGTTGTACAACTGAATGAAAGGGGATACCTAGTCAGTTGTACAACTAAATGAAAGAGGGATACCTAGTCAGAACAACTGAATGAAAGGGGATACCTAGTCAGTACAACTGAATGAAAGGGGGATACCTAGTCAGTACAACTGAATGAAAGGGGGGATACCTAGTCAGTACAACTGAATGAAAGGGGGGATACCTAGTCAGAACAACTGAATGAAAGGGGGATACCTAGTCAGTACAACTGAATGAAAGGGGGGGATACCTAGTCAGAACAACTGAATGAAAGGGGATACCTAGTCAGAACAACTGAATGAAAGGGGGGATACCTAGTCAGAACAACTGAATGAAAGGGGGGGATACCTAGTCAGTACAACTGAATGAAAGGGGGGGGATACCTAGTCAGAACAACTGAATGAAAGGGGGGATACCTAGTCAGAACAACTGAATGAAAGGGGGGGATACCTAGTCAGTACAACTGAATGAAAGGGGGGATACCTAGTCAGAACAACTGAATGAAAGGGGGGATACCTAGTCAGTACAACTGAATGAAAGAGGGATACCTAGTCAGAACAACTGAATGAAAGAGGGATACATAGTCAGAACAACTGAATGAAAGAGGGATACCTAGTCAGTTGTACAACTAAATGAAAGGGGGGGATACCTAGTCAGTTGTACAACTGAATGAAAGAGGGATACCTACAACTAAATTCCTTCAACTGAAATGTGTCTTCTGCATTTTGTGTCTTCTGCACCTCCTCTGAATCAGAGAGGTGCAGGGGGCTGCCTTAATTAATCAACATCCACATCTTCAGCACCTGGGGAACAGTGGGTTAACTGCCTTGCTCAGGAGCAGAACAACAGATTTTTACCTTGTCAGTTTCGGGAGTCAATCCAGCAACCATTTGGTTACTTGCCCAACACTCTAACCACTAGGCTACCTGCCTAATGGTTAATAACAATAACAAATTAGTAACCCATACATAGCCAACTGAAATACCACATTCATAAACAGTGCATTTAAGTAAACAATTGCAAGTTGATATTTGTATTATGTCTTATGGTTGACATCACCCTGATTTCACTCTCAAATATCTTGCTCTGCTCAAGGGGTCTCCTCAATGGTCAAAACTGGGCAAGACTGGTTAAAATGGCATCATAATGACGTCATGACGTAATGTCAACCAGACTGGTTCTGGTGATGTCATTTCAACCAATTTTGCTAGTTGCTAGTTTCAGAGAGCTCCAACCTGGTTGGGGCTGGGAGCTGTGTCGGACTCCGTGGTTTTGGACAAGGCGGACAGTCATACGAGCGAGGCGGCACAGTGACTGCATTCATACGGGCTTCACAAAGGCTATGATCCTCTTCTACAAAGGCCGGCTATCCCTGGAGAATGTCACCGTGTTCTACTGTACACAGAGCTGAAACTCTCTGAACAAGGAATCAGGGAAGCACACTCTGGTACCCAGTGATTCTAAACCAGGGGACCTAGGACTTAACCCTGGGGGACCTCAGTGAGCTTTCAAGGGAAGGGGTTCCTGGAAAAATCAGGGGGAAAGTGGCTCTCAGAATGGGGAAGGTTGAGAGCCTCTGCTTTAGCCTAAAGTAGGCCTGTAGATGTCATGTCACGAGTCACTGTTTCTTATGGACAATTCAATACTGAACAAACACAAGTGGGAAAATTCAGTTATTGTGCTTGAATTTCACAGGAAAGTCTCAGATGTAAGACTGTATGTATGTAAGACATTTGAGCCAGTTTACTACAGCAGGGAAATAATCCTGCAGCAAAAGAGAACGTGAATTATTACGTGGATTGTAAATAATATACCTTTTTTTGTAGGTGTTGATAAAAGTTTCATAAGTGAAAATCAAGTATGAAATTTCAAAGTCAGAAGTTTTTTAAAAAGTACAAGTTTTTAATTTGCTGCATTGCAGGAAAGTTTGCCTGCAACAGGGTGATCAAATTAAGAGCCTACATCTGTAGGTCTACAAACACACGTTCCTTCTCTTTCTTTCACAGAGGTTTCTCGCACCCAGGGATATTCTATCCATCCATTGTCTAGAGACGCCAATGTTTTGAACACCAACAAAACATAAACATTTTGTTTTGCACATGACTGTCACGACTTCCGCCAAAGTCGGTCCTCTCCTTATTCAGGCGGCGTTCGGCGGTCGACGTCACCGGCTTACTAGCCACCGCCGATCCACTTTTAATTTTCCATTTGTTTTGTCTTTGTCTGATCACACCTGGATTCACTCACCAATCAATTGTTTATTATTTAACCCTCTGTTCCCCATGTTGTATTTGTGAGTGATTGTTATTTGGATGATTGTCAGGCGTGGCACTTTTGTTTTAGACTGTATTTTTGGCACTTATACACGCATTACAGAATCACTCACCTCAAGAATGCAGTCAGCAGGAGCAGACCTAGTTGCAGTGGAGGAGCGCGTTCAGCAGCACGCGACCATGTTGCCAGGGGTTTTTACTACAGCTGGAGCTCTACCTGGCGACCATCCACCCGGCTCCTTCGGGGCGTGAGAGTGTGTCCGCCCTCGTCTCCTGCATCTCAGGCAAAGCCCTGGAGTGGGCCAACGCCGTATGGAGTGAAGGAGATACACCGATGGGTGCTCCAGTGAGTTCATTACTTTCCAACTTTACTCTGTTTTGGAGCATGTTCTTCTGTTTTGGTAAGAGGTCCTTGGACCTTTGTCTTATTTGTCACCGTATAACCTTTGACAGTGGTACGATTTTTAACATCAATCCCCCCCTTGATGATTATGTAACACCAACAACGACCAGCTGTATCTTTCCACAGTGGATAGACATAGAGGAAAACACACTGTTCTCCGGTAGAGAGCTTTAGGTATCACATTACACAAAACCAATTCATCGTTATAATACAGACAGAGGTGAAAAGCTGTTCATCATGTTACACGGAGAAGGAAAAGACAAAACGTGGGAGAGACAAAAATGCTTGGGATGAAAGAGAGGGTACAGGAGGTGAAGAGACTAATAAAGTGGAGGAGAAAGGGAAAGAAAGTAAGAAAGAAAGAAATATAAAATCTAAGAGGGAAAAGTCATGTCAGCTTACAGAGAATGATTTAAGAGAACATAGCAAAATCATAGAGATATGAAATCAGGGTTGGGGCCAATTCCGTTCCATTTTAGTCATGTTCAGGAAATAAACAAAAAAAAATTTGTCAAATTTTCCTTCATGAAAAGCAATAATGGTAATTGACCTCAAACCTGGACATCTGTTCATAGACCGCTGAGATTTATACCATTACATCTAGACGTAGGTCAGTATATACTGTAGTTAGCTGTGATCCCGTTCTAGTAGAAAAGACCTGATATGGTTTATTACAGATCAGATATTCAATAAGACATTTAATATACAGTAGTTAGCTGTGGGAGAGATGCTGCCCGGAAGTTACTCCAGCTTCGGCTGGACACCCTCAGTGTGGCAGACTATGCGGTGGAGTACCGCACGCTAGCAGCAGAGGGTACCTGGAATATGGAACCGCTGTTCGACATGTTCCTGCACGGATTATCGGAGGAGATAAAGGATGAGCTGGCAGCCCGAGAACTACCAACCGATCCCGACTCACTCATCGCTTTAACCATCCGGATCGATGGTCAGCTACAGGAACGTTGGAGGGAGAAGAGGTACGATTGCGGTCCGCATCGCTCTCTCAGGGATCCCACCTTGCATCTGATGAACTCTGGAAGTCCCCAGTGTTTTTGTCCCCGAGAGGATCCAAGCTTACTTGAGTCCTTCCAAGAGTCTCCGGAGACCGCCGATTCACCTCTTCCCGAGCCGATGCAGCTTGGCAGGGCTAGGCTGTCTCCAGCCAAAGGCGTACGCAGACTTGAGACCCAGAGTCGTCTGTATTGCGGTACTGTCGGTCATAGTCGTCTGTATTGCGGTACTGTCGGTCCTTATGTGTCTATCTGTCCCTTCGAGAGTCCTAGCTCATTCCTTGGAGTGAGTACACCTCTGGTGGGTCTTAAAGTTCATTTTTCGTCTCCTCTTGCTCGCCCCCCTCTCCGTGCCATCCTGCGGTGGGGCGACCAGTCCAAGTCTCTCCAGGTACTCATTGACTGTGGGGCCGATGTGAGTCTCATGGATGTTACCCTGGCGTCCAAGCTTGGCATCCCAACTCAACCCTTCTCCATTCCCATGGGTGTTTAAGCGCTGGACGGGCGCTCTGTAGGACGGGTCACCCACCAGACCACCCCGGTCAACCTACGAGTGTCAGGGAACCACAGCGAGACAATCCAATTCCTGCTGGTTGAGTCTCTGCAGGTTCCCGTGGTATTGGGATTATCTTGGCTCCAGCAACACAATCCCTCCATTGACTGGGCTGCTGGTGCCATCGTGGGCTGGAACCTGTCCTACATCCCCGGAAACCGAGACCTCGCGCTCCAAGATCATTATCCCCTCTGCTGTTTGTCCTCTGTTGTCCCTCCATATTGTTCCTACCTTTTCTGTGTCTAGAGTTAAAGCCATGTCTGACTGCCCCTTGTCTCCTGTTTCCAGGCCACCCCGTCTCATCGACGGCCGACCGGCGTACAGGGCGAGACGTCTCCTGAAGGTTCGACCTCGGGTCAGGGGATTCCAGTACCTGTTTTGAATGGGAGGGTTATGGCCCGGAGGAGAGGTGCTGGGTCTCCGCTAGGGACATCCTGGACCCAGGGCTCATCTCTGTGTTCCAGTGCCAGCACCCCCGCTCAGCCAGGTATGCGCCCAGGTAGGACGCCGGGTGGCGCCCCTAGAGGGCTGCTCCCCTGGGTATGTATACCTGTGTTTTCCGTCTGTCTGTGCCAGTTCGTCATGTTTGTTCAAGCCTACCAGCGTTTAGTGTCTCAGCTCCTGTTTTTTCCGGTCTCTCTTTTCTCACCCTCCTGGTTTTCACCCCTGTCTGTCCTGACTCCGAGTTCGCCTGCCTGACCACTCTGCCTGACCCTGCCTGCCGTCCTGTACCTTTGCCCCCTACTCTGGTTTACCGACCTCTATCTGACCTGACCCTGGGCCTGCCTGCCGTCCTGTACCTTTGCCCCCTACTCTGGTTTACCGACCTCTATCTGACCTGACCCTGGGCCTGCCTGCCGTCCTGTACTTTTGCCCCCTACTCTGGTTTTACCGACCTCTATCCGACCTGACCCTGGGCCTGCCTGCCGTCCTGTACTTTTGCCCCCTACTGTGGTTACCGACTCCTGCCCGCCTTGACCTGTCAGTTGCCTTCCCCTGTTGGTACAATAAACATTGTTACTTCAACACAGTCTGCACATGGGTCTTACCTTAAACCTGATAGCCTTTCTTTTTTTTACCTAGCACTTGTAAATAGGTATTTCGTTTTGAACAGTTTGTGCTAGATATTGCATTTTAAAGGTCCAATCACCGACACCATGCTCTGTTTGTTTCTATGGCAGAGGCTGTGATATAGCCAAAGCCCAGAGCCATATATTAAGAAATGAATTACTCTGACTAAGCCTAATCAGACTTGCTTTATACAAATGGTTTTCACAGTAGTTCACAGACAAAGTAAAAAATGAAGAAAAAAAATGCTTGTGAAGCGCGCCACTCGAATGGTACAAATGTAACAACAACTCACTCAGCACACTGGACTTGTAAGAACCCCACAGATGTAACCATGTGACACTGTGTACACTGTTTTATCGGACCGCCACCTCGTCCCAAGTCAACAGTCCAACAGGTCACGTTTATCAGCGAGTTATCCTCAAGGAAAACCACTGCCCAAGAAACTGACACTAGGGGTGAAGAGAAATTCCCTAGAGAATCCATTCCAACATGTGTAATCAGCGGTGTGATGACACTCGACATGCTTTAACTCACGATGATGTCATGCTGAGTCATGAGTATAGCTTACTGTATTCCTGTGTGTGTGTGTGTGTGTGTGTGTGTGGTGTGTGTGTGTGTGTGTGTGTGTGTGTGGTGTGTGTGTGTGTGTGTGTGTGTGTGTGTGTGTGTGTGTGTGTGTGCATGTGTGTGTGTGTGTGTGTGCGTGCATGTGTGTGCGTGCGTGCGTGCGATAAGAATGAATTAGGGTGACACAGTGACTCTTCCTCCTCCTCCATGGTGAGGAAAGGGAGGAAGTAGTGAAATATACAGTAGTAATGGGGGGTAGAGAGGGAGGAAGTAGTGAAATATACAGTAGTAATGGGGGGTAGAGAGGGAGGAAGTAGTGAAATATACAGTAGTAATGGGGGGTAGAGAGGGAGGAAGTAGTGAAATATACAGTAGTAATGGGGGGTAGAGAGGGAGGAAGTAGTGAAATATACAGTAGTAATGGGGGGTAGAGAGGGAGGAAGTAGTGAAATATACAGTAGTAATGGGGGGGTAGAGAGGGGAGGAAGTAGTGAAATATACAGTAGTAATGGGGGGGTAGAGAGGGAGGAAGTAGTGAAATATACAGTAGTAATGGGGGGTAGAGAGGGAGGAAGTAGTGAAATATACAGTAGTAATGGGGGGTAGAGAGGGAGGAAGTAGTGAAATATACAGTAGTAATGGGGGGTAGAGAGGGAGGAAGTAGTGAAATATACAGTAGTAATGGGGGGTAGAGAGGGAGGAAGTAGTGAAATATACAGTAGTAATGGGGGGTAGAGAGGGAGGAGTAGTGAAATATACAGTAGTAATGGGGAGGGGGGGGTAGAGAGGGAGGAAGTAGTGAAATATACAGTAGTAATGGGGGGGGGTAGAGAGGGAGGAAGTAGTGAAATATACAGTAGTAATGGGGGGGGGGGGTAGAGAGGGAGGAAGTAGTGAAATATACAGTAGTAATGGGGGGGGTAGAGAGGGAGGAAGTAGTGAAATATACAGTAGTAATGGGGAGGGGGTAGAGAGGGAGGAAGTAGTGAAATATACAGTAGTAATGGGGGAGGGGGGGTAGAGAGGGAGGAAGTAGTGAAATATACAGTTGTAATGGGGGGGTAGAGAGGGAGGAAGTAGTGAAATATACAGTAGTAATGGGGGGGTAGAGAGGGGGGAAGTAGTGAAATATACAGTAGTATGGGGGGTAGAGAGGGAGGAAGTAGTGAAATATACAGTAGTAATGGGGGGGTAGAGAGGGAGGAAGTAGTGAAATATACAGTAGTAATGGGGGGGGTAGAGAGGGAGGAAGTAGTGAAATATACAGTAGTAATGGGGGGTAGAGAGGGAGGAAGTAGTGAAATATACATTAGTAATGGGGGGGGTAGAGAGGGAGGAAGTAGTGAAATATACAGTAGTAATGGGGGGTAGAGAGGGAGGAAGTAGTGAAATATACAGTAGTAATGGGGGGGAGGGGGGGTAGAGAGGGAGGAAGTAGTGAAATATACAGTAGTAATGGGGAGGGGTAGAGAGGGAGGAAGTAGTGAAATATACAGTAAGTAATGGGGGGGGGTAGAGAGGGAGGAAGTAGTGAAATATACAGTAGTAATGGGGGGTAGAGAGGGAGGAAGTAGTGAAATATACAGTAGTAATGGGGGGTAGAGAGGGAGGAAGTAGTGAAATATACCGTAGTAATGGGGGGTAGAGAGGGAGGAAGTAGTGAAATATACAGTAGTAATGGGGGGGGGGGGGGGGTAGAGAGGGAGGAAGTAGAGGAATATACAGTAGTAATGGGGGGGGTAGAGAGGGAGGGAAGTAGTGAAATATACAGTAGGATTTGGAGGGGGGTAGAGAGGGAGGAAGTAGTGAAATATACAGTAGTAATGGGGGGTAGAGAGGGAGGAAAGTAGTGAAATATACAGTAGTAATGGGGGGGTAGAGAGGGAGGAAGTAGTGAAATATACAGTAGTAATGGGGGGGTAGAGAGGGAGGAAGTAGTGAAATAGTACAGTAGTAATGGGGGGTAGAGAGGGAGGAAGTAGTGAAATATACAGTAGTAATGGGGGGTAGAGAGGGAGGGAAGTAGTGAAATATACAGTAGTAATGGGGGGGTAGAGAGGGAGGAAGTAGTGAAATATACAGTAGTAATGGGGGGTAGAGAGGGGAGGAAGTAGTGAAATATACAGTAGTAATGGGGGGTAGAGAGGGAGGAAGTAGTGAAATATACAGTAGTAATGGGACGATGGTCGGGGGGGTAGAGAGGGGAGGAAGTACGTGAAATATACAGTAGTATGGGGGGGGGTAGAGGAGGGAGGAAGTAGTGAAATATAGAGTAGTAATGGGGGGGGGGTAGAGAGGGAGGAATAGTGAAATATACAGTAGTAATGGGGGGGTAGAGAGGGAGGAAGTAGTGAAATATACAGTAGTAATGGGGAGGGGGTAGAGAGGGAGGAAGTAGTGAAATATACAGTAGTAATGGGGAGGGGGGGTAGAGAGGGAGGAAGTAGTGAAATATACAGTTGTAATGGGGGGGTAGAGAGGGAGGAAGTAGTGAAATATACAGTAGTAATGGGGGGGGGTAGAGAGGGGGGAAGTAGTGAAATATACAGTAGTAATGGGGGGTAGAGAGGGAGGAAGTAGTGAAATATACAGTAGTAATGGGGGGGTAGAGAGGGAGGAAGTAGTGAAATATACAGTAGTAATGGGGGGGGTAGAGAGGGAGGAAGTAGTGAATATACAGTAGTAATGGGGGTAGAGAGGGAGGAAGTAGTGAAAGTATACATTAGTAATGGGGGGGGGTAGAGAGGAGGGAAGTAGTGAAATATACAGTAGTAATGGGGGTAGAGAGGGAGGAAGTAGTGAAATATACATGAGTAATGGGGGGGGGGAGGGGGGTAGAGAGGGAGGAAGTAGTGAAATATACAGTAGTAATGGGGAGGGGTAGAGAGGGAGGAAGTAGTGAAATATACAGTAGTAATGGGGGGGTAGAGAGGGAGGAAGTAGTGAATAACAGTAGTAATGGGGGGTAGAGAGGGAGGAAAGTAGTGAAATATACAGTAGGAATGGGGGGTAGAGAGGGAGGAATAGTGAAATATACCGTAGTAATGGGGGGTAGAGAGGGAGGAGTAGTGAATATCAATAGTAATGGGGGGGGGGTAGAGAGAGGAAGTAGGGAATATACAGTAGTAATGGGGGGGTATAGAGGGAGGAAGTAGTGAAATATACAGTAGGATTTGGAGGGGGTAGAGGGGAGGAAGTAGTGAATATACAGTAGTAATGGGGTGGGTAGAGAGGGAGGAAGTAGTGAAATATACAGTAGTAATGGGGGGG